>NC_088879.1:8319633-8375547 GCF_032884065.1 Artemia franciscana | reverse complement strand
CTGAAAGTTATCGCCTGGCATTCAGGTACAACCCAGTCGATGATTATAGCTTGAGTAGATGTGTTCAAATCGGGACAATGTCTAAAATTTGTCCCTATTGCAAGGCCTTGAAATTCAATGGTGAAACAATGGGAATGTGTTGCGCCTCAGGAAAAGTTAAACTTCCTCTATTGGCTGCACCACCAGAGCCATTGAAGACTTTCATTACTGGAACTACGTCAGAATCTAAGCGTTTTTTGTCAAAAATCAGAAAATACAACTCATGTTTCCAAATGACGTCGTTTGGAGCCCAAATCGAAAATCCAGATCAATTTATGTCTACTTTCAAAGTAAAAGGGCAAATTTATCATAGAGCAGGGTCCCTTCTACCATTCTCAGGCGAGAATCATAAATTTTTACAATTGTACTTCATCAGTGATAGAAATTCTGAATTGAATGCACGTTGCGAAATTTCTCCCAACGTTGAAAGGACAATGGTTTCCCAATTGCAACATCTTTTCCACGAAAATAATAATTTAGTGCGTCTGTTCAAAACAGCCATCGATTTGATGCCTACTGATACGCATAAAATTGTTATTTCCGCTGACAAAACGCCTCCTGGCCAACATGTGCGTAGATACAATGCTCCAACTATCGACGAAGTGGCAATCGTTATGGTCGGTGATCAGTTTTTACCTCGAGATATTATCTATCTATCTATATATATAAAAATAAGTTGTCTGTCTGTCTGTCTGTGGATCAGGTGACGTCATGTTTCTGTGTTGACTGACGTCATGAAATAAGTAAGAAAAGAAAGCGTTCGAGGAATCACAAGAACAGCAAGAAAACAGGCTTGCGGCTAAAGAACACAAAACCGCGCAGTTAGATGAAAATCCACCTGGACAGCGAGAGTCAAAACATATCAAAACTGAAAATGATAGCGATGATGATTGGGTTTGGGATTTTGACTTGGATAAGGTCATCAATGCCTACCAGATTTAAGTTAAAAAAACAAAGGTTCGTCGATATGTACTTCATAGTGACGCTGAAAAATAAAGAAGAAAAAGAAAACTGAAAAAAGAAAAAAGGTAAAAAACTAAAAAAAACTAAAAAGAAAAAACACTCAAAGAGAAATTACAGACCGGGACACAAATGACGACCGAGACAGAGGGAATATAAGTGACGACCGGGAACCTCAAAGAGAAATTACAGACTAGGACACCCGGACACAAATCACGACCGGGACACAGGGAATATAAATGACGACCGGGACACAGGGACACAACTACAACGGGGACGCCGGGGGCACAGGCGGGATATATAAATGACGACCGGGACACAGGGATTGTTCGAATAGAAATTACAGACCGGGACACCGGGACACAAATGACGACCGGGACACCGGGACACAGGGAATATAAATGACGACCGGGACACTCAAAGAGAAATTACAAACTGGGACACCGGGACACAAATGACGACCGGGACACAGGGAATATAAATAACGACCGGGACACAGGGACACATCATTAGAATAATGAGGTATAGATCTGAATACGGATTGTTTTTCCCATGGACAATTATATGTTGCATGTTCAAGAGTCAGTAAACCTGACAATCTATTTATATGCACAGGCAATGGGACAGCGAAGAATGTTGTATATTCGCATGTTTTACGTAGTTAAAAACATATATTTATATCTATCTCTATTCACAGGTGGGACACAGGGACACAACTACAATGGCGCGTAACGACTTACGCGCGCGGGGGGGCTTGGGGGGGGGGGGCGCGAAGCGCCCCACCAACTAGGTTTTGGGGGTGGCGCGAAGCGCCGCCCAAAGAGCTAGTATATATATAAAAATAAGTTGTCTGTCTGTGGATCAGGTGACGTCATGTTTCTGTGTTGACTGACGTCATGAAATTAGTTGTCGTCATTTTTGCTTTGACGGTGACATTCTAATTTATGGGCACACGTAAAAATATTAAAATTAACTACAAATATGCGTGTCCGATTGCAAAACGATGACTCTGGTCAAACATTTTCAGATCAATTGCTGACAATTGGAAACGGAAAGCTCCCAGTAGACTCAATTTCAGGACGTATACAACTACCTGCTGATTTCTGTAATTTAGTGACGTCCAAAAATGAATTGATTGAAAAAGTATTTCCGAATATTCTAAAAAATTATAAAAATAATAAATGGCTAAGTGAAAGAGCGATTCTCGCACCCAAAAATATAGACGTCCACGAAATCAACAATATTGTTTTGACCAAGATTCGAGACCAGGCAGTCCTTTAGGCGTACCAATAATACTTTTAAGAAATATCAACCCACCAAAGCTTTGCAATGGCACGCGACTTGCCGTAAAAAAAACAATGGAAAACCTAATAGAGGCCACAATCTTGACAGGGCCTTATGAGGGTGAGGCTGTTCTTATTCCTCGCATTCCCATGATTCCAACGGATCTGCTTTTTCAATTTAAAAGATTGCAATTCCCAATTCGATTAGTATTTGCAATCACCATTAACAAAGCTCAAGGTCAATCATTAGAAAAATGTGGTATAGATCTTAATACTGATTGTTTTTTCCCATGGACAATTGTACGTTGCATGTTCGAGGGTCGGTAAACCTGACAATGTATTTATATGCAGCGACAATTGGACAGCGAAGAATGTTGTATATTCGCAAGTTTTACGCAGTTAATTTGTATTGTATCTATCTTTCTATCTATCTATATAAAAACGAGTTGTGTGGATGCATGTTTGTTTGTTTGTAAAAAGAGCGTTTGCATATGACGTCATTATTAGTACATACGGCTTTGAATATGCGCAGACAATGGGAAAGCCAAGAATGTTGTTTATTCGCAATTTTTACGTAGTTTGAAACACATATATATATCTATCTATATTCACAGGTGGGACACAGGGACACAACTACAATGGCGCATAACTAATATGGCGCGTAACGACTTACGCGCGCGGGGGGCTTGGGGGGGGCGCGAAGCGCCCCACCAACTAGGTGTTACCCCAACAGCTAGTTCTTCATAAGCAAAACACTCAGTTGGTAAGAATTGCTGAAACTCATCGATGCTACGATACCCTACAATATCCTATCATTTTTTGGGATGGAGCCGACGGCTATCACTTTAATATTAAATTGATGAATCCAGCCACTAACAAAGTAATGAATAAGAAATGCAGTGCAATGCATTATTATTCCTATAGACTAATGATTCGGCAGGATGAAGAAAATTATATTTTAAAATGCCGTGAATTGTTTCACCAATTCGTCGTTGATATGTATGCTAAAATTGAATCAGAACGTTTGCTATATATCCGCCTGAATCAGACCAAGCTCCGCTCTGAACAATACATTCATTTGCGAGATGCAGTTATAAATGACTGTAATACCACAAACGTTGGAAGATTAACAATTTTACCTTCGTCATATGCTGGCAGTCCCCCGTCATATGCATGAATATGCTCAAGATGCTATTGCGTATGTTCGTCTCTATGGTCGTCCAGATTTATTTATTACATTTACATGTAATCAATCTTGGGACGAGATACTGCAGCTTTTACTTCAAGGACAATCGGCGGTTCATAGGCATGACATTACGGCCCGTGTCTTCCGGCAAAAGTTGAAATCACTGCTAAACTACATTGTAAAACTTGAAGTGTTTGGGTCAGTGCGATGCTGGATGTACTCAGTGGAATGGCAAAAACGAGGTTTGCCACACGCACATATACTAATCTGGCTACATAAAAAATTACTTCGAACGAAATTGATGATGTGATTTCCGCTGAAATACCTGATAAAAATGTCGATAAGGGGTTACATGATATTATTGTAAAAAATATGATACATGGACCTTGCGGTGCACTGAACGAAAATTCACCATGCATGGCCAAAGGAAGGTGCACGAAGCAATATCCTCGACTTTTAGTATCAAACACAATTACCGGCAATGATGGTTACCCACAATATAGAAGAAGATCTACTGAAGATGGCGGTAAAACAGCAATAATAAAGAAGCGTAACGGTACCACCATCGAAGTAGATAACCAGTGGGTTGTTCCATATTCCCCATTATTATCAAAAACATTTAATGCACACATAAAGGTTGAATACTGTAACTCCGTAAAGGCAATCAAATACATATGTAAATACGTCAACAAAGGCAGTGACATGGCAGTTTTTTGGCTTGCAGCCCGAAATCAAAGATTTCGACGAAATCGTACAATATCAGGCTGGAAGATACATAAGCAGTAATGAAGCTGTTTGGCGAATTCTTTCATTTCCGATACATGAACGTAGTCCAGCTGTTGTTCACTTAGCGGTACATTTACAGAATGGTCAACGTGTTTATTTCACGGAAACCAACGTGCAACAAAGAGTCCTGAATCCACCGGATACAACATTAACAGCTTTTTTTCGCTTTGCAAAAATGATTCTTTTGCAAAAAAACTGCTGTATACTGAAGTGCCTTCGTATTACACGTGGAATACTAAAAATAAAGTATTTGAACGTCGAAAACAGGGTAAGTCAGTCGACGGCCAACCTACCATCTTCAAAGATACCACGATAGGAAGACTCTACACCGTTCACCCCAATCAACATGAATGCTTCTTTCTACGCCTGCTTTTGGTGAATGTACCCGGTCCGACATCCTTTGAGTATTTGAGGACTGTAAATGGTACTATAAATGACACTTACCGTAGTGCATGCCAAGCTCTGAATTTATTGGAGAATGACCAACCACTGGGATAACTGCATCAATGACACGTGCGAAACGTCAACCCCAAGTCAAATTCGTGCATTGTTTGGCATCATTTTGACAACTTGCTCTCCATCAGCTCCTACAGAGTTATGGGAAAAATATAAGTCAAAAATGTCCGAAGATATACTCCATCGAAAACAGTTAGAGACGTCAGATATGACTTTTGATTTTACATCAGAAATTTATAACTACACTTTAGTTGTTATAGAAGATTTGTGCGCACGTTTGGCAAACAAACCTCTTCAGGATTTGGGAATGCCTTCACCTAACCGTATCGCTGCTGTTTCGACATGTGTAGAATTGGATCGTGAACAAAGTTACAGTACGAGTAATCTATTGTCGTATGTACAAAATAACATTTCCAAGTTAACGTCGGAACAAAAAGACATTTATGATATGATAATGCATTGTGTCGATAACAACGTTGGAGAAATTTTCTTTTTGGATGCGCCAGGAGGTACTGGTAAAACGTTTGTGATAAAACTGATTCTGGCATCAATTCGATCAAAAAATGATATAGCGTTGGCAATTGCGTCGTCCGGAATAATGGAAGAATTGCTCGTCCGGTGGAAGAACTGCTCATTCCGCTTTGAAACTGCCTCTGAACTTGCATTCTACAGAAACTCCCACGTGCAATATTTCCAAATCATCTGGGATGGGTAAAGTATTGCAGCAATGCAAACTTATTATTTGGGATGAGTGCACAATGGCACACAAAAAATCGCTCGAGGCTCTGGATCAATGCTTGAACGATTTGCGAGGGAAGTCGAAACCCTTTGGCAGCACATTAATATTGCTTGCGGGAGATTTCAGGCAAACATTACCTATAATACCTAGATCAACTCCTGCAGACGAAATGAATGCTTGCCTGAAAAATTCTAATTTATGGGCACACGTTAAAACATTAAAATTAACTACAAATATGCGTGTCCGATTGCAAAACGATGACTCTGGTCAAACATTTTCAGATCAATTGCTGGCAATGGGAAACGGAAAGCTCTCAGTAGACTCAATTTCAGGACGTATACAACTACCTGCTGATTTCTGCATTTTAGTGACGTCCAAAAATGAATTGACTGAAAAAGTATTTCCGAATATTCTAAAAAATTATAAAAATAATAAATGGCTAAGTGAAAGAGCAATTCTTGCACCCAAAAATATAGACGTCCACGAAATCAACAATATTGTTTTGACCAAGATTCGAGACCAGGCAGTCCTTTACAAGTCAGTCGACACAGTTTTGGAACCAAATGAAGCGGTTAATTATCCATCTGAATTTTTAAATTCCATAGATCTTTCATGGTTTCCACCACACGTGCTACAACTAAAAATAGGCGTACCAATAATACTTTTAAGAAATATAAACCCACCAAAGCTTTGCAATGGCACTCGACTTGCCGTAAAAAAAAAAATGGAAAACCTAATAGAGGCCACAATCTTGACAGGGCCTTTTGAGGGTGAGGCTGTTCTTATTCCTCGCATTCCCATGATTCCAACGGATCTGCTTTTTCAATTTAAAAGATTGCAATTCCCAATTCGATTAGCATTTGCAACCACCATCAAGAAAGCTCAAGGGCAATCACTAGAAAAATGCGGTATAGATCTTAATACAGATTGCTTTACCAATGTACAATCGTATGTTGCATCTTTGAGGGTCGGTAAACCTGACAATCTATTTATACGCACAGACAATGGGACAGCGAAGACTGTTGTATATTCACAAGTTTTACGTAGTTAATTTGTATTGTATCTATCTATCTATCTATCTATATAAAAACGAGTTGTGTGTATGCATGTTTGTTTGTTTGTAAAAAGAGCGTTTGCATGTGACGTCATTATTAGTACATACGGCTTTGTATATGGACAGACAATGGGAAAGCCAAGAATGTTGTATATTCGCAATTTTTACGTAGTTTGAAACACATATATAAATCTATCTATATTCACAGGTGGGACACAGGGACACAACTACAATGGCGCGTAACTAATATGGCGCGTAACGACTTACGCGCGCGGGGGGGCTTGAGGGGCACGAAGCGCCCCACCAACTAGGTGTTGGGGTGGCGCGAAGCGCCACCCCAACAGCTAGTATATATATATATATATATATATATATATATATATATATATATATATATATATATATATATATATATATATATATATATATATATACTAGCTGTTGGGGTGGCGCTTCGCGCCACCCCAACACCTAGTTGGTGGGGGCGCTTCGCGCCCCCCCAAGCCCCCCCGCGCGCGTAAGTCGTTACGCGCCATAATAGTTACGCGCCATTGTAGTTGTGTCCCTATGTCCCACCTGTGAATATAGATATATATATATATATATGGTTTTAACTACGTAAAACTTGCGAATATACAACATTCTTTGCTGTCCCATTGTCTTTGCATATAAATAGATTGTCAGGTTATCCCCCTGTTTCCCCCGGTGTCCCCGTTGTAGTTGTGTCCCTGTGTCCCGGTCGTCATTTATATTCCCTGTGTCCCGGGTCCCGGTCATCATTTGTATCCCGGTGTCCCGGTCTGTATATACATTCGTTTTTTAGTTTTGTTTTTCTCCTTTATTTTTTTCCTTTTTTTTTCTTTTTTAGCTTATTTAGATTTTTAGATTTTTTAGTTTTTTTTATTAGTTTTTAGTTTTTATTTCTTTTTAGTTTTTTTGTCCCGGTCGTCATTTATATCCCCCTGTTTCCCCCGGTGTCCCCGTTGTAGTTGTGTCCCTGTGTCCCGGTCGTTATTTATATTCCCTGTGTCCCGGTCGTCATTTGTATCCCGGTGTACCGGTCTGTATATACATTCGTTTTTTAGTTTTGTTTTTCTCCTTTATTTTTTTCCTTTTTTTTTTTTTAGTTTATTTAGATTTTTAGATTTTTTAGTTTTTTTATTAGTTTTTAGTTTTTTTTTCTTTTTAGTTTTTTTGTAGTTTTTACCTTCTTTTTAGTTTTGTTAATTTTTTTTTTTACTTGTGTCCTGGTCGTCATTTATACTCCCTGTGTCCCGGTGCTTTGTTGATTGCTAATCGAACATTCCTTTTGTCCTGGTCGCTTTCTCTTTGAGTGTCGTCATTTATTTTTTTCTTTTTTAGTTCTTTTAGTTTTTACCTTTTTTAGTTTTTATTTTTTTTAGTTTTTTACCTTTTTTTAGTTTTTTTAGTTTTTTAGCTTTTTTATTTTTTTTATTAGTTTTTAGTTTTTTTGTAGTTTTTGCCTTTTTTTTTAGTTTTTTTAGTTTTTTAGCTTTTTTATTAGTTTTTAGTTTTTTTTGTAGTTTTTGCCTTTTTTTAGTTTTTTTAGTTTTTTAGCTTTTTTATTTTTTTTATTAGTTTTTAGTTTTTTTTGTAGTTTTTGCCTTTTTTTAGTTTTTTCAGTTTTGACGTCACCTGATCCACGATCCACAGATCCACAGACAACTTATTTTTATATATATAGATAGTTTTTTTTTTTTTTACTTATGTCCTGGTCGTCATTTATACTCCCTGTGTCCCGGTGCTTTGTTGATTGCTAATCGAACATTCCTTTTGTCCTGGTCGCTTTCTCTTTGAGTGTCGTCATTTATTAGTTTTTTCCTTTTTTTTTTTAGTTTTTTATTGGTTTTTACCTTTATTTTAGCTTATTTTTCAGTTTTTTCCTTTTTTTTAGTTTTTTTTTATTTTTTATTTTTTTTAGTTTTTTACCTTTTTTTAGTTTTTTTTTAGTTTTTTTAGTTTTTTAGCTTTTTTACTTTTTTTATTAGTTTTTAGTTTTTTTTGTAGTTTTTGCCTTTTTTTAGTTTTTTCAGTTTTTTTTTTTTAGTTTTTTATTGGTTTTTACCTTTATAGTTTTTTTAGTTTTTTAGCTTTTTTATTTTTTTTATTAGTTTTTAGTTTTTTTTGTAGTTTTTGCCTTTTTTTAGTTTTTTCAGTTTTGACGTCACCTGATCCAGTTTTTTCAGGTGACGTCACCTGACACATCCATCCATCCATCCACAGACAACTTATTTTTATATATATAGATAGATATATAAGTTGTCTGTGTGTCTGTGTGTCGAGTGAAGTCATCGTCATCAGGTCGTCATTATGACGATGACGTCATTAAAGGTATTTAAGACATTCGTTCACAGAAAAATGTTTAATTGTAAAATGACTGAAGAACCTACAATGTCAACAGCCGAGGAAGCTGCTCAAAGAGTCTATGCCAAAAAACTTGCTGCTGATAGAGAACGTAAGAAAAGAAAGCGTGCCAAGGAATCACAAGAGCAACGCGAAACCAGACTTGCTGCTAAAAGAGAAAGTGAAAAAAGAAGGCTAAAAGTATTTAAGAAAATCGTTCAAAGACAAATTTTTAATTGTAAGAAGATCGTGGGCGGAAAAATGTTTAATTGTAAAATGACTGAAGAACCTACAATGGATACAGCCGAGGAAGCTGCTCAAAGAGTCTATGCCAAAAAACTTGCGGCTGATAGAGAAAGTAAGAAAAGAAAGCGTGCCGAGGAATCACAAGAACAGATAGAAAACAGGCTTGCGGCTAAAGAACGCAAAACTGCGCGGTTAGATGAAAATCCACCTGGACAGCGAGAGTCAAAACATATCAAAACCGAAAATGATAGCGATGATGATTGGGTTTGGGATTTTGACTTGGATAAGGTCATCAATGCCTACTAGATTTTAGTTAAAAAAACAAAGGTCTGCGATATGTATTTCATAGTGACGCTGAAAAATAAAGAAGAAAAAGAAAACTGAAAAAAGAAAAAGGTAAAAAACTAAAAAAAAAAAAACACTCAAAGAGAAATTACAGACCGGGACAGAGGGAATATAAATGACGACCGGGACACTCAAAGAGATATTAGAGACTGGGATACCGGGACACAAATGACGACCGGGACACAGGGAATATAAATGACGACCAGGACACAGGTATTTAAGAATATCGTTCCAAGACAAATTTTTAATTGTAAGAAGATCGTTGAAAGAGAAATTTCTAATTGTAAAATGACTGAAGAACCTACAATGGCAACACCCGAGGAAGCTGCTCAAAACGAATGTTAAGCCGAAGTAGCTGAGTTGGTAAAGCGTTATGTTTCAGGTTCTAGGTCCGAGAGGTTCCAGGTTTGAACCTTGGCTTAAGCATTAATACAAAAGAAGAAAAAAACTAAAAAAGGTAAAAACTACAAAAAAAAACTAAAAAGAAAATACTAAAAAAAACTAAAAAAGCTAAAAAACTAGAAAAAAACAAAACAAAAAAAAGGTAAAAAACTAAAAACTAAAAAAGAAAAAAAACTAAAAAAACTAAAAAACGGTAAAAACTACAAAAGAAACTAAAAAGAAAAAAAAACTAAAAACTAATAAAAAACTAAAAAAAACTAAAAACTGAAAAAGAAAAAAAACTAAAAAAAAAAGGAAAAAAACTGAAAAATAAAGGAGAAAAAGAAAGCTAAACGCCGGGACACAGGGAATATAAATGACGACCGGGACACTCAAAGAGAAATTACAGACTGGGGCACTGGGACACAAATAACGACCGGGAGATATAAATGACGACCGGGACACTCAAAGATAAATTACAGACAGGGACACCGGGACACAAATGACGACCGGGACAGAGGGAATAATAATGACGAACGGGACGCTCAAAGAGAAATTACAGACTGGGACACTGGGACACAGCGAATGTTCGATTAGCAATCACCATCAACAAAGCTCAAGGGCAATCATTAGAATAACGAGGTATAGATCTGAATACAGATTGTTTTTCCCATGGACAATTTTATGTTGAGTGTTCAAGAGTCGGTAAACCTGACAATCTATTTATATACACAGACAATGGGACATCGAAGAATGTTGTATATTCGCAAGTTTTACGTAGTTAAAAACATATATATTTACAACGAAAAGAGAAATCTTTTCTCTTTTTTCTATATTCACAGGTGGGACACAGGGACACAACTAAAATGGCGCGTAACGACTTAAGCTTGGGGGGCTTGGGGGGGGCGCGAAGCGCCCCCACCAACTAAGTGCTGGGGTGGCGCGAAGCGCCACCCCAACAGCTATCTATATATCTAAAAATAAGTTGTCTGTGTGTCGAGTGACGTCACTGTCCGCATATGACGTCTGAATTATTTCATCACATACCAATTCAAAAACGAATGTATTCAAGCCAAAGTAGTTCAGTTATATAACTAACTGTGTTGGCGCAGTGGGCTTGACCTTACCGTGGTAATACGGGACCCAGAGATCGAACCATGCTGCAGGAATGCACTACAGGGCCGACGCAGAGACCTTAGTAGTCAAGAAGCGTCGTTAATCCGATACAAATACAAATACAGCAGCTCAGTTGGTAAGGCGTTATGTTCCAGGTTCTAGGTCCGAGAGGTTCCAGGTTCGAACCTTGGCTTTAGCATTAATACCAGAGAAGAAAAAAAAAACTAAAAAATATAAAAACTACAAAAAAACTAAAAAGAAAATACTAAAAAAAATAAAAAAGCCTAAAAAACTAAAACTAGAAAAAGAGTAAAAAACTAAAAACTAAAAAAGTAAAAAAAAAACTAAAAACAAACTACAAAAAGGTAAACACTACAAAAAAACTAAAAAAAAAACAAACTAAACTAATAAAAAACTAAAAAAATTAAAAACTGAAAAAGAAAAAAAACTAAAAAAGGAAAAAAACTGACAAATAAAGGAGAAAAATAAAACTAAAAAAATTAAAAATAAAAATAAAAAAATTAAAAAAGGTAGATGTATTCAAGCCGAAGTAGCTGAGTTGGTAAAGCGTTATGTTCCAGGTTCTAGGTCCGAGAGGTTCCAGGTTCGAACCTTGGCTTTAGCATTAATACAAAAGAAGTAAAAAACTAAAAAAGAAAAAAAACTAAAAAACAGGTAAAAACTACAAAAACAACTAAAAAAGCCAAAAAACTAAAAAAAGCTAAAAAACTAAAAAAGAAAAAAAAAATTAAAAACTAAAAAAAGGGTAAAAACAGCAAAAAAAACTAAAAAGAAAAAAACTAAAAACTAATAAAAAAAAACTTAAAACTGAAAAAGAAAAAAAAACTAAAAAAAGGAAAAAAACTGAAAAATAAAGGAGAAAAAGAAAACTAAAAAAAATAAAAAAAAAAGAAAAAAGGTAAAAACTACAAAAAAAACTAAAAAGAAAAAGAAAAACAAACTAAAAAGCTAAAAAACAGGTAAAAACCAAAAAAAAATAGGAAGAAAAAAAAGGAAAAAAAATGTATTTCATCATATACCAATTCAAAAACGAATGTATATACAGACCGGGACACAGGGAATATAAATGACGACCGGGACACTCAAAGAGAAATTACAGACTGGGACACCGGGACACAAATGACGACTGGGACGTGTGTGTCGACTGACGTCATGTTTGTGTGTCGACTGACGTCATGTTTGTCGACTATAAATGACGACTGGGACACAGGGACACAACTACAACGGGGAAGCCGGGGGGCACAGGGGGATGTATAAATGATGATGGGGACACAGGGAATGTTTGATTAGCAATCACCATCAACAAAGGGTAATCATTAGAATAATGAGGTGTAGATCTGAATACGGATTGTTTTTCCCATGGACAATTATATGTTGCATGTTCAAGAGTCGGTAAACCTGACAATCTACTTATATGTACAGACAATGGGACAGCGAAGAATCATCAGACATCCCACATGTACAGACATACCACATTATCCCAAAGTAGTTCTAAATCTGATAGAAATTTACCGAGTCTGAAAAATCCATAGAAATGGCAATGATTGCAAAACCAAATACATCATGCACTTTAAAAAATTTAGATATTAACAAACATTAATTTAAAAAAAAACCTTTTCCACAAAGAAGATTTTGAAAGAAAAGTAAAGAGCTATGTTAAGCCAAAGATGGCAGAAATAAACTCAAATAATTTTTCAAGTGTAGAACTACCATAAATCACAATACATAAATAAATGAGACCACAAACGAACAGAATTTACAATAAATAACCGAGTCAAACTCAAGAGAAGCAAAAAGTAAGTAGAGTGAACCTGAAACCCCCCTTGGCTTTTAAATACCATATCATAATTTGCACTTTACTGAAAACAATCCTTATTTCGACCTGTGTTTTATTTATTCCTAATATCAAAAAAAAAAAAAAAAATTACGATCATAACCAAAATTACTAAAAAACAAAACAAAATAAACGTGGATTTATACAGTATGAATTACACGCTACTAATCATTCCTGAAAGTTTTAATAATTGTGGATTTATTGGATTAAAAAAAATATTTAAAATGTATTTTCTTTTCATTTTGAGATAGTCATTTTTTTCAGCATAGTTGAAAGGCCCAGTAACTATACCTCTGGGGATGATATAAGTCCCACAGTCCATGGGGGAAAGTGCTTTAAGTTATGAAATTTGTCCATTGTTTTAATAAAGCATTTGTTATCGGGGAGCATACCGGTGTTTTATTCTTTTTTTTTGGCGAGGGGATTTTTCACGGGGAGAAACTTTCGTGGAAATGGAAGCTTTCCGGGGTGAATTTTCCAAAGGAAATTTTACATGGGAAATAAATTGAATCCTATACAAAATTATTCTTAATTGTCATAGTTTCTATTTGGGCATCCAATTTACACGGGGATATGTGCCAAGGGAATTATCCGAGAGAAATTTTCAGCGGGGTTGGAACTGCCTGGGGAATTTTTCCATGGGAGGATTTTTCGCAGGAGCAATTCTCTTTGGGGGAGTTTTCCCCAGAAGAAAACTCCATTGGGAGGGGTATTTTCATTATAATTTTCCACAGAGGGGGGGGGGGAATTTCCAGCAATATTTGAAAATGATCAGAGATTAAATAACAACAAGTCAATCTCAAAAAGTAGGCCGAGAAAATTTTTCATGTCTTTTTCTCCACAGGAAATTTTCCCGGGGGAATCTTCAACAAGGATGGAACTGTTTGGGGGTATTTTCTGAGGGAAGGGGGATTTTACGCGGGAGGAGCTTTCCACAGAGGAATGTTTTATAGGGGGGTTTCCCAAGGAGGGGAGGGGGCTTTCCTGAGAATTATTTGAAAAACGATCTGAAATTAAATATATTTAAAAAAAAGTTTTTTGAACTGGAAGTAAGGCGCAACATTCAAACCTAAAACGATCAGAAATTATTTTGTTTATAAGGAGGCTGCACCCTCCTCAATACCTCGCTTTTTATGGTAAAGTTTGACTACTTGTCCCAGCTCTTTAAGAGCAACTCCTTTAACACAAGCGCCAATTAATTAGAACAAGAAAAAATTTCTAAACACTAAAAAGGTTTAGCGTGAAGAGCGAGTTATTTAGGAGGAAGCAGCACCACCATAAACTTTAATATTGAATTAAAATTTAATTAATTAAAATTAATATTTTAATTTAGTCTTACTTTCAGTTGAAATTACTTTTTTTTATTTCATGGACAGGAAAGCTCAAACATACCACCATTTTTTGGTAAAAAAAAATGCTATATGTAAACAACAGGCGCATTGCATAGCTTACAGTCCAGGCCTTAAGGGCTGTAGGAGGTTTGACATCCCTAGAGACATAGTTATGGGACCTTTCAGCTATGTCGAACAAAACTTCTTTCTTGAAGTTTTAATACGACAAACTGTGGGGGGGAGGTGCATGGGAGGCGGGTTCGTTGCCCTCTTATCACTTTTTACTCTTGAAAAGGACACTAAAACTTTCAATTTTCGTCTTCAACTATGTCCTACCAGGGAGGTCTCTTAAATTTTCCTTGCTACTTTTTAAGAAAAAGAACTGTACAGACCGACTATCTTACGATATTTGGAAGTACCTTCAGTAATTTTAAGTTGGAAGTTTTTTCTCTTTGAAGTCGAAGTTCTTTCGACAAGTTTCGATCTTGCTAATGCTCTTACTCTCTTCATTTTGTGTATATACACTCTTTCTAACAACAGTCTACATGTGTTCCTTCAGAGGCGAGAGATTGGGCTTCCATTAGTACTAAAATTCACTTCACTTTTTAGTATTAAATTTTTCATACTAAAATTTTCTAATACTAAAATTCACTAAAAATTTTTTTACTAAGATGTACTAAAATTTTTAATGCTAAAATTTCTTAGGACTAAAAATTTTCAGCATTAAATTTTTAGTGTTAGTATTAAAATACTTTACTTTTGACACTGCATATTTATTTATTTAAACGCAAAAAAAAAAACAACTACAAAATATGATATTCCTGCCAGGAAAGCACGAAAGTGCATGTCTAGGGCAGGGAAATAACTAATATTAATTGAATAGCAAATAACAAACGGAATAAGCCAACTGAACACTAAGAAAAAAAGAAAGAAAGAAAATAAAGAAAGGAAAAAAACGAATTTACAACGTCACATAAAAAAGAGGGAAAATCATCAAAACAGGTAACTAGAAATAAAGAAAGTAACAAAAAAACGGGGGGGGGGGGGGTATAAATGAAGAAGAAACTAAACGATAATCTTGTAATGAATTTTTGGCACTTCATCCTAAAATCTGACATTTCAATCCTAAATACACAAACTTTTAGGAAATAGCAACGAAAGGGGAAGGAAATTCATTCCCTGAATATTGGTTCAAATGACACCCATATCCTTTATGATAAAACCCCGGGTTCTAGTCAAGTTCAAGTTCCATCAACTATTATTAGTTATAAAAAAGAAAATAATGAACATTCATTCCACATGGAATAAATAAATGAAAAAAACTTATTTGACCAGCGACTTTGATACCAGAAGCTCGTTAAGGAACTGAGTCAATTCACCTTTTACAGCTTGGCGATTCCCACGTTTGATTTTTATTTATACTGGTGAAGAAAAAAACGGACATTCATTCCACTTGGAATAAATAAATGAAAAAACTTACTTGATCAGCGACCTTGATACCAGAAGCTCGTCAAGGAACTGAGTCAATTTGCCTTTTACAGCTTGGTGATTCCCAAGTTTGATTGTTATTTATAATGGTGATGAAAAAACGGAAATTCATACCACATGGAATAAACAAATGAAAAAAACTTACTTGACCAGCGACTTTGATACCAGAAGCTCGTCAAGGAACTGAGTCAATTTGCCTTTTACAGCTTGGTGATTCCCAAGTTTGATTGTTATTTATAATGGTAAGGAAAAAACGGAAATTCATACCACATGGAATAAACAAATGAAAAAAACTTGCTTGACCAGCGACTTTGATACCAGAAGCTCGTCAAGGAACTGAGTCAATTTGCCTTTTACAGCTTGGTGATTCCCAAGTTTGATTGTTATTTATAATGGTGAGGAAAAAACGGAAATTCATACCACATGGAATAAACAAATGAAAAAAACTTACTTGACCAGCGACTTTGATACCAGAAGCTCGTCAAGGAACTGAGTCAATTTGCCTTTTACAGCTTGGTGATTCCCAAGTTTGATTATTATTTATAATGGTGAGGAAAAAACGGAAATTCATACCACATGGAATAAACAAATGAAAAAAACTTACTTGACCAGCGACTTTGATACCAGAAGCTCGTCAAGGAACTGAGTCAATTTGCCTTTTACAGCTTGGTGATTCCCAAGTTTGATTGTTATTTATAATGGTGAGGAAAAAACGGAAATTCATACCACATGGAATAAACAAATGAAAAAAACTTACTTGACCAGCGACTTTGATACCAGAAGCTCGTCAAGGAACTGAGTCAATTTGCCTTTTACAGCTTGGTGATTCCCAAGTTTGATTGTTATTTATAATGGTGAGGAAAAAACGGAAATTCATACCACATGGAATAAACAAATGAAAAAAACTTACTTGACCAGCGACTTTGATACCAGAAGCTCGTCAAGGAACTGAGTCAATTTGCCTTTTACAGCTTGGTGATTCCCAAGTTTGATTGTTATTTATAATGGTGAGGAAAAAACGGAAATTCATACCACATGGAATAAATAAATGAAAAAACTTACTTGGTCAGCGACCTTGATATCAGAAGCTAATTAAGGAACTGAGTCAATTCGTCTTTTACAGCTTGGTGATTCCCAAGTTGGATTGTTATTTATACTGGTGAAGAAAAAACAGAAATTCATACCACATGGAATAAATAAATGAAAAAACTTACTTGACCAGCGACTTAGATACCAGAAGCTCGTCAAGGAACTGAGT
This sequence comes from Artemia franciscana, assembly GCF_032884065.1. Classification (NCBI taxonomy): domain Eukaryota; kingdom Metazoa; phylum Arthropoda; class Branchiopoda; order Anostraca; family Artemiidae; genus Artemia; species Artemia franciscana. Next base: position 8,358,660 of record NC_088879.1, on the reverse strand, counting down.
CAATTCACCTTTTACAGCTTGGCGATTCCCAAGCTCAATTGTTATTTATACTGGTGAAAAAAAAACGGACATTCATTCCACATGGAATAAATAAATGAAAAAACTTACTTGACCAGCGACCTTGACATCAGAAGCTAATTAAGGAACTGAGTCAATTCACCTTTTACAGCTTGGCGATTCCCAAGATCAATTGTTATCTATACTGGTGAAGAAAAAACGGACATTCATTCCACATGGAATAAATAAATAAAAAAAACTTACTTGACCAGCGACTTTGATACCAGAAGCTCGTCAAGGAACTGAGTCAATTCACCTTTTACAGCTTGGCGATTCCCAAGTTTGACACTAATGTTAATTGATTGTCTTTGTATGTTCATAATTTCTGACGAAATTGAGCCGAGTTTTTCTTGAAAAGACGTTAAAAGTGTTTCTAAATTCTCCAAAACATTGTCGCATTCGCTGATCTGTTCATGCAATTTGATGATGTTTTCACATTCATGCAAATATTCTTGAATTGACTCGCTTTCAGCCTTGAAATATAAAATTACACGTTAAACACTCAAATATATACTATGCACAACGTTAAGAAACATACAAATTTATACATTTCCCTATAAATTATTTTTAAACTGCACTCTAGGTCGGTGATTTGCAACGTGGGGCGCATACCCGGTGATTTACCAGTGGAGCATGGGAATTATTTTGGTGGGTCTTGGGGAGGACGTACACCCTTCAACTGACTACAAAATTTGTATTTGTATACTTGAGAGCCTTAATTCTGAAAATAAAAATTTGTGAGTGACATCACATTCATAGGCATTTAAAGAGCAAAAAAGATACAGCATTGCACAGGCGTCATAAATTGTATAAAAGGTGTTATAAGCAAACTAAATTTTTCTCTTTTATAAAATATGCCCAGGGAATGTCCCAAAAAAAGATACAAAGCCTTTTAAGCTTCCTTTAGGTGTATATACGGAAAATATTGAACAACAAAATTTAAATATCATGGGGGGGGGCATCAAGATTTTAGAAATACCAAGGTGGGGTGTGGCCAAAAATCGTTTGGGAACTACTGCTTTAGATCTAATGGGAACTGCTGCTGGAAAACTGAAATGATGAACGACAACTACGAAAGTTGTAGTCTGAAAAGAGACTCTTAGAATGTGTAAAAAAAAAGCACACAAAAATTTATGCTAACCAGATTTTCATATTCTTCTTGATCCGAAACAAAATCCCCCTGTAACCTTTCTAACATCCCCTTGTCAGCACCCCTCCCCGCTTGCTCCATGCAATTTTGAAAGACAGATTTGTTGCACCTTTTTTAAGGGAAATTTGAAAAGGATTTTCAATGTATATTATATGAGGCATAAACCTTTGCCCGTCCAACATCCTGCCTTTTGCTCCCCGACAACTTCTTAGCTGAAAGGTAAGTAAACCAGATCTTGTTTAAAGCGGAACGAAGCAAGGTATTTCAGGTTTTTTTTATTGGAGACACAAAGTGAGTCATTTTCCCAACCCCTCCAGCAGGGTCCCAACCCTCTCCCTTCCAACCATTGAGCAAAACGTTGAGCTACACCCTGTTTGACGTAGAGTCAGACAACGATTTCCTATCCGTATGATCGATGGCATATAATTCGGTATAATTATAATTCGGTAGAAAGGTGCAAATAGACGAGGAGAGGAAATACTAATCCAAAAATTTGAGACCGTTGACATCAAATTCCCAGGTTGATGCCCCGTTAGCAACAACTTGAAAGCTTTAGCAGGCTTTCGAGTTCCATAGTTTTGGAGTTTTTCTCCATCACGGAGAACGACCAGTAAGGCAGAAGCGTACAGTCTCCTCATCTTCGCAACAATAATTTACTTGTGCTAACTAATCTACCTTTTATTCGTTCCCAATGCATTTTTGTGTAAGATAAGGTGTCTTTTTGCAGGGCTGCCACCAAAGAAATTGGAAAAGTCAGAATTTTTGACTTTTACTGTTAGAAAATCTTGCAAAAACTGTCACAAGATGGACTCTCTGATGAAAAAGACAGGTATACTTCGCCAAGATTTCCAAAAAAATTGCCTCTTTCCTCTACTTTCATCATCATCCTAGTGTCCGATCACTTTTCTTTCTTTTTTTTTTGTATGCTGCTGATTTCAGTTTACTGCAGGAAAGTAAAGAGAATGAAATATCTGCGGACTTTATTGAAAATGTCCGGAGCTGAAGCCAAACTGATTAAAATCAGATTAAATTTTGAAGAGCTCTTAATAATTCTTACTTAGGGCCAAATAGGATGGTTTTAGCGTTTCCTCTGAGCATAAATTTTGTAATCAAAAGTGGAGTTTTAAAATCTACGTCAGAGACACCAATATAACATGCGTAACTTTATATATGCGACGTAAGTACTTTAATAGACCAGTTTATATTGAGTGAACCCTCCTTATTCCCCCTTTTATTTGAGAAAAAATATAAAATTTATCATCAAACAAGGAACAGTAGGTCAAAAGGAACTCGGTCCACCGGTAGACTCCTTCCTTAGAAATCGTATTAGAAAGCCCGCTTAAAGCTAGAAAAGAAAGTTTCGCACTAAAAGAAAGAATTTTTTTTCAATCTGAACAATGATTTTTGAAAAACCTGATAAAAGACTATATCACTCCTTTTTTCTATGAAAGTTCGGCCACGACAGAAAGCGTTTTCTAAATTCCACAATCATATAAGGATTTTTCAATCCATTTAACAGAAAATGTAAAACGGACCTTTATCTCTCCTCAACCCCCCTCCCCTCCATCTCCGTGTCAACTTTTTAACAAAAAGATTAGACATATTGCGCCTTTGAGCAATATCACGCTAATATTTTAAATATAAACCAGTGAAGAATAGTGTGTTCCCTTAGCCCTCCAGCAGTCCCTCCTCCCCTCTCATACTAACTTGTTAGGTGAAATGCGTACATGTTGCTCATTGTTTACGGTAAAGTTATACAAGGATTTTTAAGCTGAATAGGTGGAGGCACATAGTGGGCCTGTGGCCTCTCCAACATCAGGTTCAACTCTCAAAAAATATATTTACCTTTCATCAGAAAGGTAGACATGCAGTTTTTCGCCAAATGCTCCCAAAATGTTCTTCACCTTCTCTGGGTTTAATAAGGAGATGGTAACATTTGGTTAAAACTTGTGAGGCAAGTAATTTGGGCGAAAAACACAAAGAACATAGATTTTAACATTTTTACACTACTTCCAAGCTTCATCTAACTTTGATACTATTTGACCAGACTCACTTGTAATTTATTAACCATATTCCTACAGCAAATAAGACTTTATTAAGAACCATTGCTGGTTCTGCAAATATGGTTCTGTAAATTTAGTTTGTGTTTAATAATAATGAAATGAACAGACAATCTTTTGTAAATATCAGTAAAGTGTTATAGTCAGGAAACAAGTTATACTTGCCACAATACTTGCACTAATACTTGCCAAAACACACAATGTTTCCACTTTGTTATAGCCAGGAAGCAAATAATACATGCCACAGCTAACAATAGTATTATTCTTGGGGAAAAATAAGGTGCCCTTAGCCTGCACATGTATGTTTTTAGAAGAAATGAGGGGGATTGGGCTGAGTTTTATTTTTTGGATCCGAAGTAATACAAAGTTATCTTTCATTGGACAATGCACTTGAAAAACAAAAACCTCGACTGGGTATCAAAAAATAGAGAATAATATTGCCTAACAGCAGAAACGGGGCATTTTGAGACTCTTTTAAAGAATGTGTCGGTTTTTTTTTGGTTTTTTTTTGGGACACACCATTCTAAAGTTTTAGGAGATTAAGAATTGTACCATTACATTTGAAAACTACAGAAACTTCCGGCAGTTTAGCTGACTAAAAGTTACTGAAGCACTTCACGTTCGCCAGCCAGCGTAATCTAACTGTTTGACATGATTATTTTTTTTTTCATTTATATTCGTTTTAGGTTTCATTTATTACTCTTTGTAGCTTCCACTTAGTAATTGATTTAATTTCTGCTATATTTAGTTTTAAATAGTTCTTTTTATTATTCTTTCAAAATATTTGCTTTGGAGCTTATTTTTTAATTAGTTCCTCCATATCACGGATATTTAGGGTTAAAATCCCTCCCATTTTCTCCTCCATGTTGATCCAAAAGTAGCTCTCATAGAAAATTGTAAAATTAGAACCCAAGGACATCTCAAGCTTGCATTTAGGTACAAATGCCTTAACAGTCTTTATAAGAAGGAATGGTCCTTTTGGCCAATGTTGATACTGATTTCTCAAGGTAATGCCCCTTTTTACAATTCCAACTAGACTTAATCATCAAAATTTCTAATATAGCAGCAAGAATTCTTGAGGGCCATAGTATAAGTATATACCAGTAGCGAAATGTTTCTCCAAACATGACACATATTTCATAGCGCGTAATTCGGAAAATTTCCCGACCAATAGATTCAGTTGCTACTTGGCATTCAATCATATCGGTGCTAAAAATTTGTCATTGCGCGTGCGCAAAGGCTGGGTCATAAGAATGATTTAGCTTGCGTGGTTTTAGATCTGTTTCAAAAATCTTCAATTGAGAGTATAAGACTTTTCGCTTCTGTATGTTACTTCTACTGTGCTCAGGACTGTAACTGCACACACGGAGAAGGGCAAAGCATCCCTTTCCGATATTGGTCTAAAGGATATCTCTCCCCAAAGTGCAGTCCTGAAATGTATTATTTTTGGATTTGTCACCTTCTCCCCCGCAAATAAACCTTTTGGCCCCCAATTCCTCTAAATAATGTGCATCTGAGTAGTGATGTTCAGGAAGATGATTAATTTTTTTTTAGAAAGGCTTAATTTCAGTCCTACCTGGATATTCAAATCTATTATCAATTTTTGGATAAGGGTGGAGGCGAAGGGAGGTGATTAGAGCCTCTTTTGACTATGCTCTTTTAATAGAGCAAGATACTTTTTTTCTTAAAATTTCTTGTATGTAATATACAGAGGAGGGTTCATTTGAGTACTTTAAACGATACCTTCTCTAGGGCAACTCCTGTTCTAGTAGAAAACTCTCTAATGTCAATCCCAGATTGCAAAACCTCAACAATAGCGTCAGCATCAGTTTCTAGAAAGTAAAAACTTGATTAGTTCAACTTTAATAGAGACGTAAGAGCTAAAGCCTAACAAATCAATAGGTTCCTATAGTTAAGAGAAAATTTTAGTTTGGAAACTTCAGTATATTATACTGATAAATTGCAGATTGTAATTATTGAGTGTACAACAGTCTTTGCATGCAAAGAGCCATGAGATTCTAACGTTTGTGGTGTTCAGGGGGAAAGGCATCCTCTTTGATAAGGGGATTTCTCGGTCAATCACAAGCCAAAATGTTCGAGTGCGGGGGGGAGGAGGAGGGAGGAATAGGCTGCAATTAAAGAATGGAAGGTAATTTTAAGAAAAGTTTTTCTTATATCACCCTTGCTTGCAATATGCTTACCCCATCACAGATGCCTGAAATTGTTTTGACAAAAGGGAAGTGAATAATCTGCCTAATAATAATGACTCTTATAAGCAAATGTGCAAATGTGGTATATAAATGTGCAAGTGTGGTCATAAGCAAATGTGGTAACACAATTTTAGCAGGCTTTTGTAGGTAAATTAGTAGGTAATGGTAATTTGAACATGATTGTGCTTCAAGCAAACTTGAGCAAAAAAGTATTCCTGATAGTAGTGTTAATAAAAATCGTAAGTTTTTCAAGCGACGAAATTGCAAATTCGGTCCAAAGTGTCCTTATAATCATACAACTTTACTTCTAACGTCGACATGAAGCTAAACCAAGAGATTATTACCGACTTCTTCACAATAGACGTGATCAAAAGAACTATCTTTATTGCATTTATGTTGTTTATACATTACTGTCCGGTGTTTAAAGCGAAGTATAATTTTGACGATTTTCGTATAGGTAGCTAGCAGCAAGCGGGGATTGTTCTGGGTGTGATAACCTGCACACCAATGTCTCGTCTACCTTTTTGCCAAAAAATTCAAGTTCCAAACATAAGCCAAAACACAAACTTGGGCAGTCCCAGCTGTTACCAGTCATAGATCACATATTGGAAAGCAAAATTTTTTAGGTAAAATTACAGACCATATAGCTTTGCAGATCTTACTTCACCCAGACCTTCCGCTGACCTTCTCTAACTCATATTCCTCCAAGATACAAATACTCCAAGAATCTTCTCTCCAAAAAGCAGTCCAACCCAGAAATTTACTCATGTCTAGTCAAATCAACTTTGCAGATCACCTTACTTCACCCAAACCCCCTACCTACCTCCTTTAACTCATATTCCTCCAAGACACAAATGCTCCAGTAATCTCCCCCCTCCCAAGAATGTTGTTAGACCCAGAAATTTACTCATGTCCAGTCAAATCAACTTTGCAGATTACCTCACTTTACTTCCACGGACCTCCACTAACTGGAGGTCCTGCTAAAGTAAATCCTACCTCTACTCTCAGACAGTCCCTATCCTACTTCCCCATCTTGCCTTCTCATTTTCTCTTTTTCCCCTATCAAGAGACCTCCCTATTCGACTTCTTCTTATTCTATCTCCATGAAACCTCAGCTCATTCTCATTCTTTTCATTCCTGGTGGCTACCCTGTCAATGTGACTCCGGTTTGAGACTCTTTGGATGTAAAATTGTCTTGTAATAAATCCTAATTCTTCTCACTTCCCATCGACTGGAAACCAGTTTCACTTTCCTCATCACGCGTCGTCTATATTCTTGTCCGTCACCCACCTCTAAGATAAGCCCGTCTCTTACCCTACATCTCCAGGGTATCGTAACATTCAATTAAAACCCTACCCAAGGATTACTCAAACTCAGAGACTGTAAGATTTCCACAATCGTTTTATCCTTGCTAAATTTTTAGTTACTAAAGCTGAAAGTCTTACCTGAATAAAGGTGAAAGACTGAATTGAAAAGCTTACCAAACTCGAGATGCTAACAGAATCAAATTGAAATTATTAAAATGAAATAAAATTATTAATTTAAATTGAATTATAGAAGTACAGTCCCATGACCCAAAGTCCCTTTGTCTGTCAGTATCATTTTATTGAACACACCCCTTTAGATCACCCACTCGGAAAAAAGGCGATATCTTGTTTTTTACAATGAGCAACCTTTACCCTAAGGTTATCCGAATCCCTAGTTTACCCAAGTATGATGAAATCGTCCGGCTATGTATTAGATCGAAATTACTCCCTCACCCCTTTAACACTATTGCGATAGCTGTCTTCCACTACTCACCAAACCAAATTATTGATGCGAAGCGTAAATTCATCTAGCAGTTGCAGACTAGGGCTGATTTCCTTAAGTATAAGCATCCAAACGTTGGTCTTTTTTAGTTGGTGATGCCAACGACCTTAAGATGGATTAAATCTCTCCTCACTTAAGGGAAAGCAAATCATTAAAATATCGACTACTAGGGGAAAAGCCTCTCCTGAGATCATTCTAACCAATATATATATAATTTTTACAGTCCCTCCTCATATTTGCCCATGGGTAGGAGTTATCATCTGTCTCTCCCTTTATCCTCTCTTTAAATTTTAAGCATATTTCTTCAATAAATTGTGACTCTTACCCCCATTTTCAAAATTCTAGCCTTCTTTCTTTTAGCATATGGCTGAATACTTAAGATTGGTCTGAAATTTACAATTTACATAATCTTGATGAAAAAAATTGTTACTTTCCATAAAAAGCTAACTATATCTAATTTGTTTCCTGAAAAAAAAAGACTTAAAAGATGCTCCAGTGATAAACCCTTCATTAATCAACCAGAAGCAACTAGAACCTAGAAGCAAACTAAATGGCAAACTGGATGAAACTAATAAATTACTGAAAAACAACAAAATGAGAAATTCGTAAATTGGCTCGATCCTACAATAAAAAAAGGGTCTGAGAACTGTTTACTAATAAACCATAAAACTGGCATTTTGCAGCTAAAAAGCTGTGTAACAAGAGGCTAGATCAGCTCAACTTCAAACTACCTGAGTCCCCAAACATTGCTGTAAATAATCTTAACAGACTCCTCGTTTCCATCATCAAGAGCCTTCCAGCATTGCCTTATCAATTACCAACAATTGACCTTTCCCCTTCTTTTTCCTCTGTTCCCCCGTCTGAGAAGAAAGCAGAATTGGGAGATTAAGAAAAACAAGTGTTTGTCCTTTGGGTATCCTGTTTCTTCTTATTAGTGCTTTCAGTAACTTCCTTTCAAAACTCTTATCTCTCCTTTCCAACGATATTATTGAGTCCGGACAATTCTGACGACATGAAACAGGGTTTCATAAACCCTTAGAAAAACAAAGATGGAAGGCCTATTTCTGAAATCATTCGGTATATTTCGAACCCAGAAGGCATATTGTGTTTTGGGAAATGGTGAGCAAGGAAGGGGGGTTATTTACCCTCCAATCAATTTCCCCTTTCAATTTCTAAGCTAATGAGTTCTGTTCGAAGTTTCTACAACTACAAAGGGTCATCTCAAAATTTCTATCAGAGACAATTCGAAAAAATAAAAGGAGTATGTGTGTGTGTGTGGGGGGGAGGGTGTATTACCCTCTGATCACCCTGAGTCTTACAAAGGGCACTAGAACTTCTGATAGCCAATCCAATGAGCCCCATCCAAGGTTTCTAAGATCATCATTTAAATATATATATATATATATATATATATATATATATATATATATATATATATATATATATATATATATATATATATATATATATACATATATATATATATATATATATATATATATATATATATATATATATATATACTAGCTGTTGGGGTGGCGCGAAGCCCCGTCGCCCCAAGCCCCGCCGCGCGTAAGTCGTTACGCGCCATATTAGTTACGCGCCATTGTAGTTGTGTCCCTGTGTCCCACCTGTGAATATAGATAGATTTATATATGTGTTTCAAACTACGTAAAAATTGCGAATATACAACATTCTTGGCTTTCCCATTGTCTGTCCATATACAAAGCCGTATGTACTAATAATGACGTCATATGCAAACGCTCTTTTTACAAACAAACAAACATGCATACACACAACTCGTTTTTATATAAATAGATAGATAGATAGATACAATACAAATTAACTGCGTAAAACTTGCGAATATACAACATTCTTCGCTGTCCAATTGTCGCTGCATATAAATAGATTGTCAGGTTTACCGACCCTCGAACATGCAACGTACAATTGTCCATGGGAAAAACAATCAGTATTAAGATCTATACCACATTTTTCTAATGATTGACCTTGAGCTTTGTTAATGGTGATTGCAAATGCTAATCGAATTGGGAATTGCAATCTTTTAAATTGAAAAGGCAGATCCGTTGGAATCATGGGAATGCGAGTAATAAGAACAGCCTCACCCTCAAAAGGCCCTGTCAAGATTGTGGCTTAGGTTTTCCAGTTTTTTTTTTTTTTTACGGCAAGTCGCGTGCCATTGCAAAGCTTTGGTGGGTTGATATTTCTTAAAAGTATTATTGGTACGCCTATTTTTAGTTGCAGCAAGTGTGGTGGAAACCCTGAAAGATCCACGGAATTTAAAAATTCAGATGGATAATTATCAGATTATCATTATCAGATGGATGTCGACTGACTTGTAAAGGACTGCCTGGTCTCGAATCTTGGTCGAAACAATATTGTTGATTTCGTGGACGTCTATATTTTTGGGTGCGAGAATCGCTCTTTCACTTAGCCATTTATTATTTTTATAATTTTTTAAGAATATTCGGAAATACTTTTTCAATCAATTCATTTTTGGACATCTAAATTACAGAAATCAGCAGGTAGTTGTATACGTCCTGAAATTGAGTCTACTGGGAGCTTTCCGTTTCCAATTGCCAGCAATTGATCTGAAAATGTTTGACCAGAGTCATCGTTTTGCAATCGGACACGCATATTTGTAGTTAATTTTAATGTTTTTACGTGTGCCCATAAAATAGAATTTTTCAGGCAAGCATTCATTTCGTCTGCAGGAGTTGATCTAGGTATTATAGGTAATGTTTGCCTGAAATCTCCCGCAAGCAATATTAACGTGCTGCCAAAGGGTTTCGACTTCCCTCGCAAATCTTTCAAGCATTGATCCAGAGCCTCGAGCGATTTTTCGTGTGCCATTGTGCACTCATCCCAAATAATAAGTTTGCATTGCTGCAATACTTACCCATCCCAGATGATTTGGAAATATTGCACATGGGAGTTTCTGTAGAATGCAAATTCAGAGGCAATTTCAAAGCTGAATGAGCAGTTCTTCCACCAGGCAGCAACGTTTCGGCTATTCCGGACGACGCAATTGCCAACGCTATATCATTTTTTGATCGAATTGATGCCAAAATCAGTTTTATCACAAACGTTTTACCAGTACCTCCTGGCGCATCCAAAAAGAAAATTTCTCCAACGTTGTTATCGACACAATGCATTATCGTATCATAAATGCATTCAATTCAGAATTTCTATCACTGATGAAGTACAATCGTAAAAATTTATGATTCTCGCCTGAGAATGGCACGCTTTCTGTTCTTTCTCTCTCTATCAGCCTCAAGCCTGTTTCCTTGCTGTTCTTTTGATTCCTCGGCACGCTTTCTTTTCTGACTTTCTCTATCAACAGCAAGTTTTTTTGGCATAGACTCTTTGAGCATCTTCCTCGGCTGTTGCCATTGTAAGTTCATCAGTCATTTTAAAGTTAAACATTAATAGATTTCTACGTGAACGCATGTCTTAAATATCTTTAATGACGTCACCGTCATAACAAAAATGACTACAACTATGTTCATGACGTCAGTCAACACACAAACATGACGTCACCTGACAGACACATCCACAGACAACTTATTTATATATGTATATATATATACTACCTGTTGGGGTGGCGCTTCGCGACACCCCAACACCTAGTTGGTGGGGGCGCTTCGCGCCCCCCCCAAGCCCCCCCGCGCGCGTAAGTCATTACGCGCCATTGTAGTTGTGTCCCTGTGTCCCACCTGTGAATATATATATATATATATATATATATATATATATATATATATATATATATATATATATATATATATGTTTTAACTACGTAAAACTTGCGAATATACAACATTCTTCGCTGTCCCATTGTCTGTACATATAAATAGATTGTCAGGTTTACCGACTCTTGAACATGCAACATATAATTGTCCATGGGAAAAACAATCCGTATTCAGATCTATACCTCATTATCCTAATGATTGCCCTTGAGCTTTGTTGATGGTGATTGCTAATCAAACATTCCCTGTATCCCCATCGTCATTTATATATCCCCCTGTGCCCTCCGGCGTCCCCGTTGTAGTTGTGTCCCTGTGTCATTTATATTACCTGTGTCCCGGTCGTCATTTGTGTCCCGGTGTCCCAGTCTGTAATTTCTCTTTGAGTGTCCCGGTCGTCATTTATATTCCCTGTGTCCCGGTCGTCATTTGTGTCCCGGTGTCCCGGTCTGTATATACATTCGTTTTTGAATTGGTCTTTTTTTAGTTTTTACCTTTTTTTTAGTTTTTTTTTTAGTTATACCTCATGAGTCTAATGTCCCTTGAGCTTTGTTGGTGGTGATTGCTAATCGCACATTCCCTGTGTCCCCGTCGTCATTTATATATCCCCCCGTGCCCCCCGGCCTCCCCGTTGTAGTTGTGTCCCTGTGTCCCGGTCGTCATTTATATTCCCTGTGTCCCGGTTGTCATTTGTGTCCCGGTGTCCCGGTCTGTATATACATTCGTTTTTGAATTGGTATATGATGTTTTAATAAAAAAATTTAATTTTTTTTCCTTTTTTCTTTTTAGTTTTTTTTTGGTTTTACCTTCTTTTAGTTTTTTTTCTTTTTTCTTTTTAGTTTTTACCTTTTTAGTTTTTTTTATTTTTATTTTTTTTAGTTTTGTATTTCTCCTTTATTTTTCAGTTTTTTTCCTTTATCTATTTAGTTTATTTTTTAGTTTTTGTAGTTTTTTAGCTTTTTTAGTTTTTTGTATTAGTTTTTAGTTTTTTTTGTAGTTTTTATCTTTTTTCAGTTTTTTTTAGTTTTTAGTTTTTTTTTGTAGTTTTTACCTAGTCAAGGTTCGAACCTGGAACCTCTCGGACCTAGAACCTGGAACATAACGCGTTACCAACTCAGCGACTTCGGGCTTGAATACATTCGTTTTTGAATTGGTATATGATGAAATAATTCAGACGTCATATGCGGACAAACAGACAGACAACTTTTTTTTATATATATAGATAGATAGATATTTTTGGCATAGACTCTTTGAGCAGCTTCCTCGGCTGTTGCCATTGTAGGTTCTTCAGTCATTTTACATTTAAACATTTTTCCGTCCACGATCTTCTTACAATTAAAAATTTGTCTTTGAACGATTTTCTTAAATACCTTTAATGACGTCATCGTCATAACAAACATGACGACAACTAACTTCATGACGACATGATGAAATGACGTCACTCGACAGACATAACCCACAGACAACTTATTTATATATATCTTCTTCTATATCTATCTATATATATAAAAATAAGTTGTCTGTCTGTGTGTCTGTCTGTGGATCAGGTGACGTCATGTTTCTGTGTTGACTGACGTCATGAAATTAGTTGTCGTCATTTTTGCTTTGACGGTGACGTCATTCAAGATATTTAAGACATATGTTCACGTAGAAATCTATTAATGTTTAAGTTTACAATGACTGATGAACTTACCATGGCAAAAGCCGATGAAGATGCTCAAAGAGTCTATGCCAAAAAACTTGCTGCTGATAGAGAAAGTCAGAAAAGAAAGCGTGCCGAGGAACTACCAGAGCAACGCGAAAGCAGACTTGCTGCTAAAAGAGAAAGTGAAAAAAGAAGGCGTGCCGAGGAATCAAAAGAACAGCAAGGAAACAGGCTTGAGGCTGATAGAGAAAGAAAGAACAGAAAGCGTGCCGAGGAATCAAAAGAACAGCAAGGAAACAGGCTTGAGGCTGATAGAGAAAGAAAGAACAGAAAGCGTGCCGAGGAACTACCAGAGCAACGCGGAAGCAGACTTGCTGCTAAAAGAAAAAGTGAAAAAAGAAGGCGTGCCGAGGAATTACAAGAACAGCAAGAAATCAGGCTTGCTGCTGATAGAGAAAGTAAGAAAAGAAAGCGTGCCGAGGAATCACAAGAACAGCAAAAAATCAGGCTTGCTGCTGATAGAGAAAGTAAGAAAAGAAAGCGTGCCGAGGAATCAGAGCAACCTGAAAGTTATCGCCTGGCATTCAGGTACAACCCAGTCGATGATTATAGCTTGAGTAGATGTGTTCAAATCGGGACAATATCTAAAATTTGTCCCTATTGCAAGGCCTTGAAATTCAATGGTGAAACAATGGGAATGTGTTGCGCCTCAGGAAAAGTTAAACTTCCTCTATTGGCTGCACCACCAGAGCCATTGAAGACTTTCCTTACTGGAACTACGTCAGAATCTAAGCGTTTTTTGTCAAAAATCAGAAAATACAACTCAGAATGCACGTTGCGAAATTTCTCCCAACGTTGAAAGGACAATCATTTCCCAATTGCAACATCTTTTCCACGAAAATATTAATTTAGTGCGTCTGTTCAAAACAGCCATCGATTTGATGCCTACTGATACGCATAAAATTGTTATTTCCGCTGACAAAACGCCTCCTGGCCAACATGTGCGTTGATACAATGCTCCAACTATCGACGAAATGGCAATCGTTATGGTCGGTGACCAGTTTTTACCTCGAGATATTATTCTTCATAAGCGAAACGCTCAGTTGTTAAGAATTGCTGAAACTCATCGATGCTACGATGCCCTACAATATCCTATCATTTTTTGGAATGGAGCCGACGGCTATCACTTTAATATTAAATTGATGAATCCAGCCACTATCAAAGAAATGAATAATAAATGCAGTGCAATGCATTATTATTCCTATAGACTAATGATTCGGCAGGATGAAGAAAATTATATTTTAAAATGCCGTGAATTGTTTCACCAATTCGTCGTTGATATGTATGCTAAAATTGAATCAGAACGTTTGCTATATATCCGCCTGAATCAGACCAAGCTCCGCTCTGAACAATACATTCATTTGCGAGATGCAGTTATAAATGACGGTAATACCACAAACGTTGGAAGATTAACAATTTTACCTTCGTCATATGCTGGCAGTCCCCGTCATATGCATGAATATGCTCAAGATGCTATTGCGTATGTTCGTCTCTATGGTCGTCCAGATTTATTTATTACATTTACATGTAATCAATCTTGGGACGAATCACTGATAAACTACATTGTAAAACTTGAAGTGTTTGGGTCAGTGCGATGCTGGATGTACTCAGTGGAATGGCAAAAACGAGGTTTTACAAGTCAGTCGACACAGTTTTGGAACCAAATGAAGCGGTTAATTATCCATCTGAATTTTTAAATTCCATAGATCTTTCAGGGTTTCCACCACACGTGCTACAACTAAAAATAGGCGTACCAATAATACTTTTAAGAAATATAAACCCACCAAAGCTTTGCAATGGCACTCGACTTGCCGTAAAAAAAAACAATGGAAAACCTAATAGAGGCCACAATCTTGACAGGGCCTTTTGAGGGTGAGGCTGTTCTTATTCCTCGCATTCCCATGATTCCAACGGATCTGCCTTTTCAATTTAAAAGATTGCAATTCCCAATTCGATTAGCATTTGCTATCACCATTAACAAAGCTCAAGGTCAATCATTAGAAAAATGTGGTATAGATCTTAATACTGATTGTTTTTCCCATGGACAATTGTACGTTGCATGTTCGAGGGTCGGTAAACCTGACAATCTATTTATATGCAGCGACAATTGGACAGCGAAGAATGTTGTATATTCGCAAGTTTTACGCAGTTAATTTGTATTTTGGAACCAAATGAAGCGGTTAATTATCCATCTGAATTTTTAAATTCCATAGATCCTTCAGGGTTTCCACCACACGTGCTACAACTAAAAATAGGCGTAACAATAATACTTTTAAGAAATATCAACCCACCAAAGCTTTGCAATGGCACGCGACTTGCCGTAAAAAAAAACAATGGAAAACCTAATAGAGGCCACAATCTTGACAGGGCCTTATGAGGGTGAGGCTGTTCTTATTCCTCGCATTCCCATGATTCCAACGGATGTGCTTTTTCAATTTAAAAGATTGCAATTCCCAATTCGATTAGCATTTGCAACCACCATCAACAAAGCTCAAGGGCAATCACTAGAAAAATGCGGTATAGATCTTAATACAGATTGCTTTACCAATGTACAATTGTATGTTGCATCTTTGAGGGTCGGTAAACCTGACAATCTATTTATACGCACAGACAATGGGACAGCGAAGACTGTTGTATATTCACAAGTTTTACGTAGTTAATTTGTATTGTATCTATCTATCTATCTATCTATATAAAAACGAGTTGTGTGTATGCATGTTTGTTTGTTTGTAAAAAGAGCGTTTGCATATGACGTCATTATTAGTACATACGGCTTTGTATATGGACAGACAATGGGAAAGCCAAGAATGTTGTATATTCGCAATTTTTACGTAGTTTGAAACACATATATAAATCTATCTATATTCACAGGTGGGACACAGGGACACAACTACAATGGCGCGTAACCAATATGGCGCGTAACGACTTACGCACGCGGGGGGGGCTTGGGGTGGCGCGAAGCGCCACCCCAACAGCTAGTATATATATATATATATATATATATATATATATATATATATATATATATATATATATATATATATATATATATATATATACTAGCTGTTGGGGTGGCGCTTCGCGCCACCCCAACACCTAGTTGGTGGGGCCCTTCGCGCCCCCCCAAGCCCCCCCGCGCGCGTAAGTCGTTACGCACCATATTAGTTACGCGCCATTGTAGTTGTGTCCCTGTGTCCCACCTGTGAATATAGATAGATTTATATATGTGTTTCAAACTACGTAAAAATTGCGAATATACAACATTTTTGGCTTTCCCACTACTGGGAGCTTTCCGTTTCCAATTGCCAGCAATTGATCTGAAAATGTTTGACCAGAGTCATCGTTTTGCAATCGGACACGCATATTTGTAGTTAATTTTAATATTTTTACGTGTGCCCATAAATTAGAATAATTCAGGCAAGCATTCATTTCGTCTGCAGGAGTTAAACTACGTAAAAATTGCGAATCTACAACATTCTTGGCTTTCCCATTGTCTGTGCATATACAAAGCCGTATGTACTAATAATGACGTCATATGCAAACGCTCTTTTTACAAACAAACAAACATGCATACACACAACTCGTTTTTATATAGATAGATAGATAGATAGATACAATACAAATTAACTGCGTAAAACTTGCGAATCTACAACATTCTTCGCTGTCCAATTGTCGCTGCATATAAATAGATTGTCAGGTTTACCGACCCTCGAACATGCAACGTACAATTGTCGATGGGAAAAACAATCAGTATTAAGATCTATACCACATTTTTCTAATGATTGACCTTGAGCTTTGTTAATGGTGATTGCAAATGCTAATCGAATTGGGAATTGCAATCTTTTAAATTGAAAAGGCAGATCCGTTGGAATCATGGGAATGCGAGGAATAAGAACAGCCTCACCCTCAAAAGGCCCTGTCAAGATTGTGGCCTCTACTAGGTTTTCCATTGTTTTTTTTACGGCAAGTCGCGTGCCATTGCAAAGCTTTGGTGGGTTGATATTTCTTAAAAGTATTATTGGTACGCCTATTTTTAGTTGTAGCACGTGTGGTGGAAACCCTGAAAGATCTATGGAATTTAAAAATTCAGATGGATAATTAACCGCTTCATTTGGTTCCAAAATTGTGTCGACTGACTTGTAAAGGACTGCCTGGTCTCGAATCTTGGTCAAAACAATATTGTTGATTTCGTGGACGTCTATATTTTTGGGTGCGAGAATCGCTCTTTCACTTAGCCATTTATTATTTTTATAATTTTTTAGAATATTCGGAAATACTTTTTCAATCAATTCATTTTTGGACGTCACTAAATTACAGAAATCAGCAGGTAGTTGTATACGTCCTGAAATTGAGTCTATCGTATCATAAATGTCTTTTTGTTCCAACGTTAACTTGGAAATGTTATTTTGTACATACGACAATAGATCACTCGTACTGTAACTTTGTTCACGATCCAATTCTACACATGTCGAAACAGCAGCGAATACTGTTAGGTGAAGGCATTCCCAAATCCTGAAGAGGTTTGTTTGCCATACGTATGCACAAATCTTCTATAATAACTAAAGTGTAGTTATAAATTTCTGATGTAAAATCAAAAGTCATATCTGACGTCTCTAACTGTTTTCGATGGAGTATATCTTCGGACATTTTTGACTTATATTTTTCCCATAACTCTGTAGGAGCTGATGGAGAGCAAATTGTTAAAATGATGCCAAACAATGCACGAATTTGACTTGGGGTTGACGTTTCGCACGCGTCATTGATGCAGTTATCCCAGTGTTGGTCATTCTCCAATAAATTCAGAGCTTGGCATGCACTACGGTAAGTGTCATGTATAGTACCGTTTACAGTTCTCAAATACTCAAAGGATGTCGGACCGGGTACATTCACCAAAAGCAAGCGTAGAAAGAAGCATTCATGTTGATTGGGGTGAACGGTGTAGAGTTTTCCTATCGTGGTATCTTTGAAGATGGTAGGTTGGCCGTCGACTGACTTACCCTGTTTTCGACGTTCAAATACTTTATTTTTAGTATTCCACGTGTAATACGAAGGCACTTCAGTATACAGCAGTTTTTTTGCAAAAGAATCATTTTTGCAAAGCGAAATAAAAGCTGTTAATTTTGTATCCGGTGGATTTAGGGCTCTTTGTTGCACGTTGGTTTCCGAGAAATAAACACGTTGACCATTCTGTGAATGTACCGCTAAGTGAACAACAGCTGGACTACGTTCATGTATCGGAAATGAAAGAATTCGCCAAACAGCTTCATTACTGCTTATGTATCTTCCAGCCTGATATTTCCAGCTTTGATTTCGGGCTGCAAGCCAAAAACTGCCATGTCACTGCCTTTGTTGACGTATTTACATATGTATTTGATTGCCTTTACGGAGTTACAGTATTCAACGTTTATGTGTGCATTAAATGTTTTTGATAATAATGGAGAATATGGAACAACCCACTGGTTATCTACTTCGATGATGATACCGTTGCCATTGTAGGTTCTTCAGTCATTTTACAATTAGAAATTTCTCTTTCAACGGCCTTCTTACAATTAAAAATTTGTCTTTGAACGATATTCTTAAATACCTGTGTCCTGGTCGTCATTTATATTCCCTGTGTCCCGGTCGTCATTTGTGTCCCGGTATCCCAATCTGTAATTTCTCTTTGAGTGTCCCGGTCGTTATTTATATTCCCTCTGTCCCGGTTGTCATTTGTGTCCCGGTCTGTAATTTCTCTTTGAGTGTTATTTCTTTTTAGTATTTTTTAGTTTTTTACATTTGTTCTTTTTTCAGTTTTCTTTTTCTTCTTTATTTTTCAGCTTCATTATGAAATACATATCGCCGAACCTTTGTTTTTTTTAACTAAAATCTGGTAGGCATTGATGACCTTATCCAAGTCAAAATCCCAAACCCAATCATCATCGCTATCATTTTCAGTTTTGATATGTTTTGACTCTCGCTGTCCAGGTGGATCTTCATCTAACTGCGCGGTTTTGCGTTCTTTAGCCTCAAGCCTGTTTCCTTGCTGTTCTTTTGATTCCTCGGCACGCTTTCTTTTCTGACTTTCTCTATCAGCAGCAAGTTTTTTGGCACAGACTCTTTGAGCATCTTCATCGGCTTTTGCCATTGTAAGTTCATCAGTCATTTTAAACTTAAACATTAATAGATTTCTATGTGAACATATATGTCTTAAATATCTTTAATGACGTCACCGTCATAGCAAAAATGACGACAACTAACTTCATGACGTCAGTCGACACAGAAACATGACGTCACCTGACAGACAGACACACAGACAGACAACTTATTTATATATATATATACTAGCTGTTGGGGTGGCGCTTCGCGCCACCCCAACACCTAGTTGGTGGGGCGCTTCGCGCCCCCCCAAGCCCCCCCGCGCGCGTAAGTCGTTACGCGCCATAGTAGTTACGCGCCATTGTAGTTGTGTCCCTGTTTTCCACCTGTGAATAGAGATACATATAAATATATGTTTTTAACTACGTAAAACATGCGAATATACAACATTCTTCGCTGTCCCATTGTCTGTGCATATAAATAGATTGTCAGGTTTACTGACTCTTGAACATGCAACATATAATTGTCCATGGGAAAAACAATCCGTATTCAGATCTATACCTCATTATTCTAATGATGTGTCCCTGTGTCCCGGTCGTCATTTATATTCCCTGTGTCCCGGTCGTCATTTGTGTCCCGGTGTCCCAGTTTGTAATTTCTCTTTGAGTGTCCCGGTCGTCATTTATATTCCCTGTGTCCCGGTGTCCCGGTCGTCATTTGTGTCCCGGTCTGTAATTTCTATTCGAACAATCCCTGTGTCCCGGTCGTCATTTATATTCCCTGTGTCCCGGTCGTCATTTGTGTCCCGGTGTCCCAGTTTGTAATTTCTCTTTGAGTGTCCTGGTCATCATTTATATTCCCTGTGTCCCGGTGTCCCGGTCGTCATTTGTGTCCCGGTGTCCCGGTCTGTAATTTCTATTCAAACAATCCCTGTGTCCCGGTCGTCATTTATATATCCCGCCTGTGCCCCCGGAGTCCCCGTTGTAGTTGTGTCCCTGTGTCTCGGTCGTCATTTATATTCCCTGTGTCCCGGTCGTGATTTGTGTCCGGGTGTCCCAGTCTGTAATTTCTCTTTGAGGTTCCCGGTCGTCACTTATATTCCCTCTGTCTCGGTCGTCATTTGTGTCCCGGTCTGTAATTTCTCTTTGAGTGTTTTTTCTTTTTATTTTTTTTTTAGTTTTTTACCTTTTTTCTTTTTTCAGTTTTCTTTTTCTTCTTTATTTTTCAGCGTCACTATGAAGTACATATCGACGAACCTTTGTTTTTTTTAACTTAAATCTGGTAGGCATTGATGACCTTATCCAAGTCAAAATCCCAAACCCAATCATCATCGCTATCATTTTCAGTTTTGATATGTTTTGACTCTCGCTGTCCAGGTGGATTTTCATCTAACTGCGCGGTTTTACGTTCTTTAGCCGCAAGCCTGTTTTCTTGCTGTTCTTGTGATTCCTCGGAACGCTTTCTTTTCTTACTTTCTCTATCAGCAGCAAGTTTTTTGGCATAAACTCTTTGAGCAGCTTCCTCGGCTGTTGCCATTGTAGGTTCTTCAGTCATTTTACAATTAAACATTTTTCCGTGAACAAATGTCTTAAATACCGTTAATGACGTCACCGTCAAAGCAAAAATGACGACAACTAATTTCATGACGTCAGTCAACACAGAAACATGACGTCACCTGATCCACAGACAGACACACAGACAGACAACTTATTTTTATATATATAGATATATATATATATATATATATATATATATATATATATATATATATATATATATATATATATATATATATATATATATATATGTATATATATATATATATATACCCCAGGGCATAACTTAAAACCCTTTCCCTGGTGGCCCTGGGGAGGGGTGTTATCCTCAAAGACATAATTTCTGGGCCTTTCATTTACGTTGAAAAAAATAGCTATCTTAAAATTTTATTGGATGTGTTTGGGAAAATGGTGGGCTTGGGAGGGGGTTGGTTACCCTCCAATTACTTTTGACTAGTAAAAAGGACACTAATCCTTTCAATTTCCAGTCAAATGAGCCTTTTTTGAAGTTTCTACAACAACAAATGGTAATCTAAAAAAATTTCATCAAATACATTTTGGAATAATGATGTTTGAGTATGGGGAGGGGGGGTATTCACCTCCCGATCACTCTGAATCTCAAAAAGGGCACTAAAACTTCCGATTTGCAATCCAATAAGTCCCCTCTAAAGTTTATAGAATCATCCTTTCTACACATAAACCTTATATTCCCCCAGGGCGTAACTTACAAACCTCGCCCTTTGGGCTGTAGGAGGGGGCGTCATCCTCAAATACATTATTTCCGGACTTTTCTACTACGTTGAACAAAATGGCTATCTCAAAAGTTTAATTGGATGTGTTTGAGGAAACGCAGGGCGTGTTAGGGGGTTAGTTGCACCTCCAATCACTTTCGACACTAGCCCTTTCAATTTAAGAATTAACGACGCTTCTTGACTACTAAGGTCCCTGAGTCGGCCCTGCAGTGCATTCCTGCTGCGTGATTCGATCTCTGGGTCCCGTATTACCAAGCTAAGGTCAAATCCACTGCGCCACCACAGGACAGCCCTTTCAATTTCCAATCGAATAAGCCCTTTTTGAAGTTTCTGCGAAAACTCCTTCGATACAAAGTGCCCAGGTCTAAACAAAAAAAAAACACAAATAAAAAATAAACAAATAATACATTGTACCCACATTGCTCTTTACTTAGGCAGTGCTAATGAGCTACCTATGATATGAAGCTGAAATTCTCCGAGGAGTATCAGGGGGGAAGATAAACAGAATCACAACACGCCATCTCTATTCAGGTTGTCAAAAGGGCATATCAGCAATATCTTTAGGAGCAGCTTTGTCCGTGAAGTTGAAACTTATGAGGCTTCTCATGGGGGATGTTGAACTGACCAAAAGACATAATGACCAAAAGATTTGCATCATAATGCTACTTCTTCTGCTTCTACTACAAATGCTACTATGGCTAAGGGTGTTAAAGCAACAATTTTGGTGAATATTGAAAATGTATCAAACTAAATCGAAACGCACTATGCCTACACAGGCTGTCAAGAGAATATATCAGCAATACTTCAGGAATGAATAATGACATTAAATTGAAACTTTCATTGTGGGTTGAAGAAAACCATAGGTACTATTCGCATACTGCTACTAATACTACTACTACTACTACAGCTATTGCTACTACACAAGCTAAGGATGTTAAGGTGAATCTTTCAAGAATTATTTAGGCGAATGTTGAACTGAATCTTAACAAACTATGATCATGTGGAATGTCAAATGGGTGACAAAGCAATATCTCAAGAATTGCTTACTAGTGGCGGATTTCAAACTAGCCAGAAGACACTACATGTATACTTTTAAAACCACTTCAATGGTTACTGTAACAGATGACACTAAGAGCATTAAGTTGAAACTTTTAGGGATCATTTAGGGGGAGTTTCAATTAAACAAAATAACTACATACATGTAGCTATTTAAAAGGGTATATAAGCAATATAGGGCATATAAGGATCCTTTGACTGAGAGGGCGAAGGTTCGAATCCTAGTGTACCCAATTATTTAGTCTGGGATGGGGGCCAGAGGCGTGACTCTGTAAGCTCAGCCGGAGTCGACCCAGCTCTAAATGGGTACCTGGAGAAACCTGGGGAAGGTAAACAGGAAGGGTGTGCAAAAGCACAGGATGGTTGGCCTCCAGCCCCCCACTGCACTTCCTGACTGAAGGGCCAAGAAACGGAGGTCAGCACCACCAGTAGGGACTGTAAAGTCTAATGCTGTATTCTTTACCTTTTTTTTCACCTTTACTGCTCTATCAAAGATAGTTATATCATTGAAGCTTTTAAAGCAGCTGATTCGATTGGAAAAAAAAATTCTAGTGCCCTTTTTAAGAGTCAAAAAAGATTTGAGGGCAATTGCCCCCTCTTCAGCCCATAATTTTTCAATATTTCCAATCAAAATTTAAAAGAGCCATTTTGTTCAGTATAGCTGAACAGTCCATTATTCATATCTATATGGGTATTGAGTTGATCATCACCCCAAGAGTTATGCAATTTGCCCATTCTGCTTAAAAACTAAAGCTTGCTTTAAAATCACACCAGAATGCACTGTGTGTATGTTGGTTGCCAATAAGACATCTCAGCAATATCCCAAGAATAACTGAGGGTATTAAGTTGAAATTTTTGTGACAGCTTCTTTTACTGCTTCTGGTCTTACAATTTAACTTAATCAAAAGAGTCTAATTGTATTCAGGTTGTCAAAGAACATACAAAGAATTTTTGAGAATGGCATTAAGTTTTATTTTTCAGTCCAGCCTAAAGAGATATAAAACTAAATAAAACCATATTATTTGTGTCAAGATTTTCAAAAGGGTTTGTGTTGTTAAAAATTGTTGAAGAAGTTTCGCTAACATACAAATAGCAAGCCATACTATAATTTTTTATAGATAAAAACTAAAAAAAATATAAAACATTTGCTGGGGCTTCCTGCCCCCTTTCTTTCTTTTTTTTAGACAAATGACCTGTTTTGCTTTTCATTATTAAATTTGCTTAGATTTTCCCATAAAGTAATTTTCAATTACAAGTCAAAGTTATATTGCTAAGCTGGTGGTTTTGCAATAAGAAAACTTTTTGTCTAAAATGTATTTCTGTCTTCCTGGACTTGACTGATGATAGTTAATGGTATTCAAAAAGTATTTGTTTTTTAAGCTCTTATTTATAGGATCAGTCAGGGTCAATTTAAGGTCCACCCCTGTACCAAGTTCTTTGTATTGAAATAGGAATTTTGTTTTTAGACCGTTTTCAGACCTTGTATAGTTTGTTCCTAGACTGCAAAGTCTTTTTTATAGAGTCTATAGAAACATGTTTTGACGGAGTGACCACCATCAAAGATGGAGTTATTTTCTATAACCATTTAACATTACTTTCCCTGAAACTTTTCAAAACCTTTTCCAAAAAGTTTTGAGAACAAAAAGCTAGAAGAGAACAGTTTGGAAGTTTTGAACAACTTAAGCATAATGCTAGGTGCAAAGAAAATGAACAAAGACAGTGTAAGCTTTGTGTAAGAATACTGTAAGCTTGATTTTGAATTCTGCATGTCTGAGCTACAGTGTAATTTATGGAGTTGAGGATAAAAGAAGCAAAAGCATTCTAGAAAGAGAATCTGTTTTTGCTGAAAAATGCATGTTTCCTCTGATATTTGATCTATATAAACTATACTTCATGGTTCATATGAATTATGCATTGTGCAAAAAATCTTTTTCTTGCCTTTGATGGTTGAAGACATACTGCCACAACACCACAGGGGAAGAAAGATTATCTTCACTTGCACTGTTGGCAATTGAAAGGTCAGTTTATACTTAAGGTAAGTATAAACTGACCTTGATAAAATGATAAAAAAATTTTATCACTAAAAATTTTTACCACTAAGATTTTTTGTAACAATAATACAGAGCCAAAACATTGATTTTTTTATTCCAGGTATGTATTGAATGTTTATTTTATATGTATATTCTACTAATTTTCACACATCATAAGATTCATGTTACAATATAATACTAAACTTGGAATTATATGTAATAAAACTTGGAATTTAAAAATTTTAAAAACTTGGAATGTAATAAAACTTGGAATATCCTGTATTTTGGTTTTTGCTTTATATGACTGCTTATTTCAATGCTATCTATTAATAAAAAGCAGTGAACCCACAACCAAATCAATTTAATAAAAAGTCATAAATAATTTTTCAATGAATCATGCGTAGTAAAAGTTTAGCACAACATTGTACAGTCAAAATTTGTTCAAAATTGCATGCAACTGAATAGTAAAATACACGGGCTGTTAGAATGGTGCTTGGTTCAACTATAAGATTGAGCATCCTGTGTTGGAATGGGAGATTAGGGAAGTGGATGGGGATATGTTCGGCAACATTAGCATTGAAGCCTGCTGAAAAAGGCCAAATGTATATGAAATTCACCTTACTTATGCAAAAGCTTTTTTAAACTATATATTTTATAAACTATTTTTTAAACTATTATATTTTTTAAACTTTTTTCAACTGCCACCTGCAGCAACTCATTGCTGATAATTTTAGCAAAAGCCAGTACTTACTTTTCACCAGTACTTAATTATTATATTTATTTAATGTTTGGTTATTGTTTTTATGAAGTGTGTAATATTTTGAATTTAACTTTGATCAATGGTAACTTTTCTTCAGTAGTGATCAAATAAAACTCTTGCCCCCCCCCCCCCAATGACAATGCTGGTGCTACACACCTGATATAAGACAAGTGTTGTGAAACAGGATAATTGTATTTAAATAGGCTAAGGTGTAGAGGTAACTTTTGTTCAAATTCAAATGTTTTCCAAGGTTATAGTTGGTCAATCCCAATTAGACTAGTCCTGATAATCAGCCAATCACAGCTATCTAACCCTATACACATAATGTCAAAGATAAGGAGCATGTTGTCTATGTATAGGAAGATACATCCAGATACTAATAATATCAAAAATACTCAGAAATCTGGCTAATATTAAGCACTGGTTGAGTATTAGGAGTCTTACACTATGAAATCCAGTGACAGCTAATCACCAGTTCAAAATTTATGTCAGCGTAAAATCTCTATCACATCACTAAAATTGTATTGTTTCACCATTGGATTGGTAAAAATCTTCTTAAAAAATAAGCAAGATGAAATATTTATTTCAAAAGCTTGGACATTTTGATCAAATAGAATATTCACAATTCAAAATTTACTGATAGGCAACAGAGGAGCTTATTCTTGGACACACATTTAAAGCTTGAAATTTATCTTGCACAACGCTACCAAATTTTTGAATTAGGATCTATAAATATTAAAAATAAAAGAGGACCTAGTATAGAGCCCTGGGGTACTCCGCAAGTTATCGTACTAGCTTCAGAAGTAAACACCCATTTACCACAACATGCTTTCGGTCACTTAAATAAGATTCAAACCAAGACAAACTCTTTCCAGTAACACCGATTTTTTCCAGCTCAAGTAATAACTGTTTATGGTCAATCGTGTCAAAAGCCTTTTTCAAATCCAGGAATAAAGCAGCTGGAATCAGACCCGCTTCAAACGACGTATTTACCCAGTCAACAAGTTTAATGGTTGCCATTTCTGTGGACATTTTTTTTCTAAAACCAAATTGAGTATTTATAAGAATTGTATTATTTTCAATGTAATCAGTTAGCCTGGATCCTATCACCTTTTCATATATTTTTGAAAAAAAGGGAGGATAGAAATGGGTCTTTTGTTTGAAGGGTCGTCTCTCTTACCTCCTTTGTGCAATGGTAATGGTATTATTTTAGTCACCTTCAAAACTTCCGGGAACATTCCTTTTTCTATAGACTTATTAATCAAATTACATACAACTGGTGTTATAACGGATTTAACTGATTTAGCAATATTAAGAGAAATCCCGTCTGCGCCACATGAGTTTGATTGGATTCTACTGATAATTGTACTCACTTCACTTATGATAAAAGCGTTAAAAACCAGCTGATTTTCTACTGGAATTTCCGACTGAACTATTTTGGGAGGCCGCTTAATTCTTTTCCGAGCATCGTCACAAAGTTTCGCTCCCTCACTAGAAAAATAATCACATAAATAATTCGCAACATCATTTGGGGTAGTCAAATTCCCCCTCTCTGTCTGTAATTTATTAATAACTTCTATTTTACCCTTTTGACCCAGGAGTGAATTTACTGTTTTCCATGTTTTTTTCATATCACATTTATGCTTCATAAATTCATTTTGTAAATATATTTTTTCAGCTTTCCGTTTTAATCCGTTTAAAGTATTCCGGTAATTTTTAAACTGCTGAAAATTAATAACAGATGGTTCACCTAGGTATATTTTATACAATTCATTTTTCCGACTTATAGAATTTAGAATGCCCTGTGTAATCCATGGTTTCTTTGGGAATTTCGTACTACTCTTTTAAGTCTTCTTAGAGTACACGTATCATTCAATATCTTTGTAAATATTGCAACAAAAATATCATACGCAACCGACGGGTTATCTTCTTCAAAAACTGGAGTAAAATCTGCATTATCCATTTCTCTCTCAAATTTTTTTAAATTATCATTTCTTAAATCACGAAAATATGTTTTATTTATTTGACCACTCTTATTTATAATCCTGTAAGATTTTTTTATTTTTACTAAGAAGAAAAAGATGGTCGGATCCATCCGTGAGTAGAACATCAGCATACGAACTTTCAAGCAGCTTTCCATCCACAAATATATTATCGATAACAGTCGCAGACTTATCAGTTACTCGTGTAGGAATAGTTACCAGGGGGTACTGGAATGATAAATCATAGAGTTAAGAAAATCTAGATGGCTTGTACTTTTAAGGAGGTCAATATTGAAATCCCCCATTACTACTTTATATTTATGATCATTACTAAATTTCTCCATTAAATGCTCCATTTCCTCAATAAAAACATCCTCATTAAATGACGGTGTCTTATAAACTAAACCAACAACTACATTTTTATCAGATTTATCTTCTATTTCAATAAAAAGAGTCTCAAGTCTTCCCTCAAGCCAAAGTGAGAGATCCTACCTTACCCAATACGAAACTCCTTCCTTTATCAACAAAGCCTAACCGCCTCGCTCCATAACCTGTCATTCTTTTCTTTCACTAACATATCCTGGAAACTGGGAATCCCACACTGAAAAATTATCCCTATTCGATACAAACGTCTCACATAGTCCTATTACTAACGGTGTTTCTTGCATATCACTTAATATGTTACACAGTGTAGGGTACGCAGTCCTAAGGCCTTGGCAATTCCAAAATGCAAAAATAGTATCTTCTTTGACCAACCATTTCTTCAGCGACTGACTATCCAAAAAATTACTAGCTTTCATTGCTTGAGTATTATTTCCTTCACTTAAACTATCATTTGCAATAGGGGTGGATAATAATTGGTCAACAGACAGCCGATTACTTTCTAAGTCTGAAAGCCTGTCGGTCATACTATTCATGATAATACTCTAGTATGCTCAATAGTGCGAACTCTTTGATATCTTAATGACGAAACAAACAAAAAAGTTTTTGACACGAGATTAGTGAAACAAAGCAGCCAACCCCAAATAAACGAAAGAACTGAGGATGGATTCAACATGTCAGTACTGGTCACTGATCAGGTCATTCAGTGACCTAATTTTCAAGATGGCTGAACTGTTTTCCGGTTTGGCTAGCACACGGCCACCATCAGTCCAAACATTCCGAGCTCCAAATTTGTCGTGTGCCAGATTCAGCAGTTGCTTACGTTTTGGCGTTAAATACTCAGATATATTTTTGAAAATATATATAAATAAGTATTTAAGTATTAAAAAATAAGTATTAAAAATAAGTATTTTCGATCGCCCGATCAAAAATACTTTCGATGGGGCGAGCTTCTTTTTGTTCATGAACACGCGCTTTGCACACCCAGATGAATGAAAAGTGACGAGAACAGGCGGGATAACATTTTCTGATGATCTAACTCGAGTACGTAAGCGCTCAGTTGACTTGATGTCACTAGCAAGCACACGGATCTCCATCTTAGCATTGAATAGCTCTAGAACGCTATTGGGCAGCGTTTCTCCACCTATCTGAGACAGTCCATGGATTAGAAGAACGTTCGATCTCCTTTCCTGTTCCAAATCGTCGTTGCAGTATTCTAGAATTTCGATGCGATTTTCTAGCGCCGTTATTTGAGCTTGAAACCCCTTGAGTATCTTTTCAATATTTGCAAATTTTGAACTGTAATCGAGACTTATTGCATCATAGATCTCGGTAACAATAGTGTTAATTGCTTGTTCACTGATCACGCCTTTGTCACCTGAACATTTCTCAATCACCTGTTTGTGAATATCCTGACGAAGATTTTCTTTCAATTTGGCAATTTCACTCTGCGCGTTTACTAGGGTAGACGAGAGTGAAGATACACTGCTTGTCGAAGCAGCACCAGCAATTCCCATTATTTCTTGATACACATCCGGAAATGTGGCTAGTTCAGTAAAAGCACCTTGAACTCCTTTCAACTTTTTCTTTGAAGCTTTGGGGAAATTTTCTTTGAACAGCAAAATGAATCCGTTACTCAGTGATGCTTTTTTGTATGATCCGTAGCAAAATACTTGATAAGATTTTCCCTTCTTCGATGCAGTTATACCAACTATTCAAACAGGCCACAAAGGTTAGCCGTAGAATTTGCCAAACGCAACATCATTAACACTGTAAGACATTGCAAACTTGATAATGTCTAATTTCCTGAGCTTCCAACAAAATGGGAAGTGCGGGGACCTGGTACACCTGTCCCCAGCAGAAACTTTTTGATATTTCAAAAACAAGAGACTACCAAGTTAGTATTTTCACATATAAATTTATTAATAATATACTTCCCTCTTCTTTCGAAAATTTTTTCTCCATTAATTGTGATCTTCATAGCCACAATACACAAGGGGCATCAAATCTGGTACACCCATTTAGAAATACGGCTAGAGCTTCTTTTGTGATTAGAAATTTTGCCCCCTCTGTATGGGATATTATTCCAATTGAAATAAGAAATTTGAGTCATTTGGCTTCCTTCAAGGCTGTTGTTAAGAGATTCTTCCTTGCAAAAGAATAGTATGGTAATGATGCAAAAGTATAGTAATAATGCATGAGTGTCATAAGTAGAATCTTTGTATGTAGTAATATGTAGAGTAGAGATGACTGTCACCTGCTGCCAACAAGCCCAAAGGGGCTTTCTTAGCAGGTGCAGCAAAATGTTTTGTATACATGTTTTTGAAATAAATTAATCTAATCTAATCTTAATGTTAGTATCTAAATCACAGACAGATTTAACCTAAGACAAGTTTTGAAGAGCAGAATAATTGTATTTAAATAGGCTAAGGTGTAGAGGTAACTTTTTCTGTATTTAAATTTTTTAAAACAATAAGTTTTCAAAGATTGTAGTCAGCCAATCCAAACTAGAGTAAGATTCTAGACTACTTTTTGAT
This sequence comes from Artemia franciscana, assembly GCF_032884065.1. Taxonomy (NCBI): domain Eukaryota; kingdom Metazoa; phylum Arthropoda; class Branchiopoda; order Anostraca; family Artemiidae; genus Artemia; species Artemia franciscana. Next base: position 8,328,776 of record NC_088879.1, on the reverse strand, counting down.
ATCTTGGAAAGTAGTTAGGTTAGGAAACAGAAACTTTCAGGGATAGATCAACAGACTAAATAAGGTCCTTGGAAGTTTTTTTAAGTACCCACCTCTACATCTTCCCCATCAAGGGGGCACTGACCTTCAAAAATCTTTGTTTTATAAAAGTGAAACTTTACAAAATAAATCTTCTGCTTTAATGAAGCACAAGAAACGTATTTTAGCTTCATAACTAGCTCAATCAAAATTCATGAGGTTTCAAAGATGTGCAAATATATTTCATTAAATTAAAAAGAAAACCACTGATATGGCTTAAACTTTTACTCAAATCATAGGAATTGCATTTTATGAGATAGAACCAGAGAAAAAGAAATTAAAACTGAATATTAAGGCATAATGTTGTTTTGACTAAATTCTAATAGGCAATGAAATTTTCCTACCTATCAAGCAGGCAAATTTCTAAGACAGAAATCAAAACAGGTTTAACATAGTAGCTTGGCAATACCTTTCTGGAGTAAGCTATGTTTTTGGCCCTTAATTCATCATTGAAAGTTTTTTTGCCCACCTATACACTTTACAAGATAGCAAAAATAAGCTTGTCTGGAATTTTACTAGTCTAGTCTTAACTATCAGCTAGTCTAAATGGTAAATATTTCCCATTTCATATTATTGATCTACAAATAAAGTGAAGATACTACCAGATGCCATTTTTGATATTCTTTCTGGATATAATAATTGTTTTTTCTGCAAATTCAATTTTAAGCCCCTTTAGGAACCTTGAAAATAATAATCTTGTTCTATATTTTTTTGGAAAGAAAAATGGGTTACAACATTTGTTTCAAATTTACTATTTAATTATAAATCACTTTAATCCATCTGAGAGCTTAAGGTCTTCCAGACCTGTAGTGCTCTTGAGTTGATGACTGCCACTTGAATATCCACTGTTTCTTCTCCTACTCTTTGTCAAGTTGGTTTTTGAAGGACTGGATGGAGGGAGCACTGACAGTTGAATCTTTCAGTTGATTCCAATGGTTTATGATTCTTCTCAAAAAGAATGTTTGGCAAGTCTTCAATTGGGTGCTTGACTTTGATAGCTTCTTGGAGTGTCCTCTTGTGTTGTGCTGATTGGTACTGAGATTGCTACTAAAGATTGCTCACTTTTCATTCTGCAGCTCATAAGTAAACATCATGATGCTGCACAAGCGTCTGTAAACCAGAGAGGGTAGTTTGAAGTACCTGAGGCAATCCTCATACATGGTTGATGCTAGACTTTGTCTGTATTTTGTTGCTCATCTCTGTACGTTTTTGATGAGCCTCACATATTGTCAATAAGAAGGACCAGCAAGACACATGCCAAAATCAAGATGGGGTCTGACAAGAGCCTTATACAGTTTTATAAATATAGATGCCTGTCTGCTGTTGATAGTTTGTTTTAGTAGTCCAAGACTGAGATTGCACAGCAAACAACATGCTGGACATGGCTGTGAAATATAAGGTTATCACCAATAATGACACCTAGATCCCTTTCTTCTGTTCTGTTCTTTAGTTGCTCTCTTACTTTGGTGGTGGGGTTGTAGATTGTGTAGTTTTCCATTTGGTTATTGGGTTCAAGGTGTACTACACAGCACTGTCCTACATTAAATTGGAGAAGCAAGTCTTGGGTCCAAACTTGTAGCTCATGTATTATGTGCTGGATACTCCAAGGGCATGTAATGCCAAAGAGTTTGGCATCATCAGCAAACAGGTGCATGCCCTTGTCAATATGGTTAAACATATCATTGATGTAAATCAGAAAGAGAGTTGGACCCAGTACATTTGCCTGTGGTACTCCACTCATTACTGAGGCCTTGTCAAAGTAGAATCAAAGTAAAAGTTTTATAATTTATAAACATTGATTTTTCAAGATTAAGTTGAATAAAAAAATTCAAAACAAATTCATAATTTCTTCTTATGCTTTTAGGCCAATTAAAAACTGCCATTTCACTTAGGCCTAGGTATATGTAAAAAATATCAAAGCTGATACAGGAAACATGGTGGATAGAAAAATGGAGAATTGCTTTGAATTTTCTACTCAATTTAATTTTGATAGGCTAAATCAATTCTTATGGATTCAATAACTTAAAAAAAATTAAATAAAATTGAGACCAATGTTACAAGCCTTTTTTATACCCAAAAACTAGAAACTTTTTGGTCATTTTTAAATGTTCAAAAAGCACCTGTAGCCTATTTGAATTTGCAAGAAAAGTGAATAGGGTATTATTTTTGTAAAGAGAATAAAAAAGGCATCTAGTGGTATTTTCATTTTATTTGTAAGTCAATAATATGAACTAGAAAATATTTACCATCTAAACCTATATAGGCTACATCATGTGTGAGATTAGGAGTCTGCTGCCCATGTTATAAGCAGGAGTTTAAGAACAAGTGTTTTGAACTAGTTTTCATATTTTTATAATATTTCCCTTAGACATGGCACAGAAGAGAAAGAGGTAAAATTCTAGCTGATTGACTTTTGGCTGTCTCAGAAAGGGGTTAGGTTAGAAAAATGAAACTTTCAGGGATGAGTCTAAAGGCTAAAGTATTAGGTATTAGGTACCTTCCCAGCTAAAGCTGGGAAGGTATTTTGAAGCACTCACCTCTACTCTTTCTCCCTCTAGAGGGTCCTGACCTTTGATGACCTTTAAAAATGTTTGTGTTATAAGAGTGAAAACTTGCAAAATAGATTTTCTGCTTGAATGAAATACAACAAAATTATTTCAGCTTCACAACTTTGCCCAATCCCAATTTAGGCTATAAGGCTTTAAAGATATGCAAATACATTTCCTAAAATTTTGAAAAAAACTGATATGGCTCAGAATTCTAATCAAATAACAGAAATTGGATTTTTAGAACTAAAGGCAGATAGCCTAATAGGCAACTGATAACCAAAAATTAAGGTAAAATGTTGTTTTTTTCAAAATTTCTATAGGTATAGACCTGTCATATAGGAAAATTTCAGGGTCCTCTAGAAAGAGAAGGAGTGGAGGTGGGTAGGCTACTTCAAAATAACTTCCTGGGACATACTTTATCCTTTAGACCCATCCATGAAAGCTTCATTTTCCTAACCTAACCCCTTTAAAAGCTAGCCAAAAGTTAATCAACTAGAATTTTACCAAGAAAGGTGCCCTATTCTGAGCATTAAAAACTGGAAGGGAATAGGCCTAGAGAAAGGAGCGTAAAAACATACAAGTTAGCTTAGGCTCTGGATTCATTCCTGGAAGTTTCATCAGCCTATTCTAATTTAACCAACCCAGCTCCTGAGATAAAAGATAACTTGCAACTTATAAATTTACACAGACTATTTCCACAATTAACTAACATTAGAAACATAGAAAATTCTCTAACATTGCTTATGCCTCTAAGCTGTAGGTAATAAGACCTAAAAATTTTGATAAATCTAAAAAACTAGTTTTCAAATACCGTTTAGAATTTTAGATTCCATTTCAAGATTTTTAACAACTAATTTTGTCATAGATTAAGACACGTCGAGCAGATTTGAAGTTTTCGCGTTACTGTACACTGTTGTTGTCGCTAAGGTACTCACGATGTGAATAAACCTCAATAAAGTTATTTTTGCAACAAAAGAGAGAAAACAAAACAAAATGCATATATCGTCTTTGAAACGTAGTTTTCTTATTTATACAACCCTATCTTGGTTGTTTCTTCTTCTATGCCCATTTGCTTATAATTGGTTGATGTTTTTAAACTGCCTTATGAAGACAAGGGCCCTCTCAATGATTTTACTTACCATTCCTCAGTCTTGCCAAAACTGTGGTTGCTGGTTATTTTATAATTCTGGGTTTAATTGATTACCGTATAGCACAACGTATTCTGATTCATGCTCTAATTTGGGCTCATGGAAAATTTGTCTCAGACTTTAAATTATAAGCACAATTCATTAGAATGTGAATGAGCTCACTAAATTGAGGTTTGGAACGAATCCACCAATTTTGATCTTTTTATAAGTAAGCTCCAAGCTGACTTAGAAAGTCTTGATGTTTTTCGTCCCTATATGTAAACGTTACTTGCCATCATCAACTACTTGCTGGTAGAACATAACGACAAATACAAATTTTGTAAACGCTTTGTCAATCTCAGTCGTCATCTTCTTCATGGCAATGTCCCAACCAAGCAATTCCCCGAAATCAATCAACTAATAAATAATCAACTAAGTTTACAGCACTCCGATGCGCAATTGACTATTAACTCTGTTATCTATCTATATATATAAAAATAAGTTGTTTGTTTGTGTGTCTGTCGACAGACGTCATGTTTGTCGACTGACGAAATTACAGACCAGGACACCGGGACACAAATGACGACCGGGACACCGGGACATAGAGAATATAAATGACGACCGGGACACTCAACGAGAAATTACAGACTGGGACACCGGGACACAGGGAATATAAATGACGACTGGGACACAGGGACAAAACTACAACGGGGATGCCGGGAGGATATATAAATGACGACCGGGACACAGGGAATGTTCGATTAGCAATCACCATCAACAAAGAACCGGGACACAGGGAATCATGCACAGACAATAGGACAGCCAAGAATGTTGTATATTCGCAAGTTTTACATAGTTAAAACATATATATATATATATATATATATATATATATATATATATATATATATATATATTCACAGGTGGGACACAGGGACACAACTATAATAGCACGTAACGACTTACGCGCGCGGGGGGCGCGAAGTGCCCCCACCAACTAGGTGTTGGGGTGGCGCGAAGCGCCACCCCAACAGCTAGTTGACTATATAACGAACCCATATATAAGAGTATAATACCGAATAATTATATAATAGTCAATAACCATTTACTGCTAACTTTTTGAATAATTAAAATAAAGAGTGTTAGCCCCAGTGTTTTCTTAATTCTTTGGGGATTATTTCAAGAATTTACAACATTTATTACTTATTTATCCATCAGTTGACGAAAGCGTCCCCTACTTTAGACTTCGAAGTGATTCACTGATACTGAGGAGAGAAGAGCACAAATAAACGAAAAGAGCGGACCAAACCGAAGACTTTTTTCCAGGCACCTTACAACATCTGGCCTTCAGATGCAAAATTACTGCAAAGTTGTTAAACAACTTGTTGTAAAAACAATAAGAAATACTTTCTTAAGGCTTAAAATAAAGCCATACACGAGTGAGCTGCTAAATATCAAGCTGCCAAGATTAAGAAGTCCGAAATATTAAAAGTTATAATAAGCGTATGAATAGAGATTAAAGGCCCTTACCGCTAAAACCCGCTTTAATTAATTGTGATCAGATTAGACTGAAGAAGAAGATGGAACGAAAGTCGGAAAAGATCTCTCTAAACCCAAAAGTAGCCCAATTCTGATTTCATTTGCCGATTTTAAGAAGAGTAAGAAAAAGAATTCAAATTTATTGTTTTGTTGAAGAAGAAATAATGTTTCATTTATTTTTCGCTTTTCATTTCATTTGTATTTAATGGTTGCATACATTTATTTATTAGGACCGCCAAAACAGGCCTGTATTACCCGTGGTCTATGTCAAGTACCGAAGCTTTTTTCGTTATTAGTTCGTCTTTTTAGTTACGATCCAAAGTTAAAAGTTAATTTTTTTTTTTTTTAGTCTTACAAATTTCGAATTCAAAATTTGAGCATTATTACGGGCCATTGAGCCCTTTGGGATACTGTTCTTGGTATTGTTATTTTATGAAAATACATAGAAAAAAATAGCACAAAATTTATACTTCAACTAAAAATTTCCTAAATTTAAATATGTTTAAATTTGCAGCTTTTTTTCTTAGCTCGTTAATTTTTTTTTAGACTTACAAATTTTGAATTCAAAATTTGAGTAAAAAATTTATGCTTTAATTAAAATTTTCCGAAACTTAAAAATGTTTAAATTTGCAGCTTCAAAATTTTGAAGAATAAAAAATTCAATTAGCATAAGGCTAAAAAAAAAAAAAAAAAAAAAAAAAAAATTCATGCCCCTTTTTATATTTATAAATTGTGTACACTGTAAATGGTATGTAATTAATTAATTGTATATATTCGGATTACTCAAATTACAAAAAGCAAGACACTATCAGAGATTAAGAATCAGAACAAAAGAAAAAAGCTTTAAACAAAATTATACATTTTGGCACAACAGTTACGGTACCACAAAAGGCAGTATCTAAAAAAACACAAATTGTTATTGAAGATCTGAACACTGAAAAAACTGTCACTATTTTTTTTACTTTTATTAATAGATAGCTGACTGTAAAATTAATAGCTTCTTATAAAGTATAGCAGATCTAGTAGGAAATATACCCTTCAAAAACGATCTACATAGATCACCAGTTTGAGAAAATTCGTCTAGAGGTTTAATTTTGGAAAAAAATGTATATGAGTGACGTCATATATTATGACGTCATACTGTGACATGCACAAAAAAATTGCTGTCACAAAAGGTATTATGTAAAAAAAAAAAAAAAACACAAACTTTTCCAAAGGTCAAACAATTTGTCATTAGACTTTTCACTCTTATTGATATATAGATGACTGTAAAGTTAACAGCTTCTTATAAGATATGTCAACAACTGTTTTGATATTAAGAGTTGCGATTTCGAATTCTCTTTTGGTTGAGATAAAAACCTCTCCCTCTCAAATTTTCACGACTTGTGTTTCTGTTCTTCCCCCACCCTCCCCGCTTAGATTTATTTGTGCCCAAGACCATAAGCTCAAATAACATTAAAGGAAACAGATCAAACTAATCAATACAAATTTACATTGTACTGTATCAGATTAACGACGCTTCTTGACTACTAAGGTCCCTGCGTCGGCGCTGCAGTGCATTCCTGCAGCATGATTCGATCTCTGGGTCCCGTATTACCAAGCTAAGGTCAAACCCACTGCGCCACCACAGGACAATACAAATTTACACTGCTTTTGGGGCAAGGAGTTTAAACCTTCGCTTTCACAAATACGTTAAATAAAACCTTTTGAACTATTGTAGATGGAAAGTGCATTTATCGATTATCCAGTGTGTAGAAACTTAAGAAAATATAAATAAAATTCGTGAGATATCCAATTCCCCTGTTGTTAAGCTTCAATTCAATGTTTATAAACCCTGTAAATAAATCTGCAACCAATAAGATTTAAACCCAAGACCTGCACTATTCTAGGCTGCAACCAGATGGATCAAAAAGGCACATGTAACGAATATATTATCAATCCAAGGCATTTGGGCAACGATTTTTCGCTCTGTAAAACATTATAATATTTTTTTTCTGGGATGCAACACCATTCTAGGCTGCAACCAGATGAATCACAAAGGCACATATAACGAATATACTATTTGTCAAAGGCACGTGAGCAACGATTTTTCTTTCCGTAAAACATAATAATATTTTTTTCTGGGGTGTAACCCCATTCTAGACAGCAACCAGATGGATCACAAAGGCACATGTAACAAATATGCTATCTGTCAATGGCACATGGGTAACGATTTTTCTTTCTGTAAAACTTAATATTTTTTGGGGGGTGCAACCCCATTCTAAGCTGCAACCAGATGGATCACAAAGGCACATGTAACAAATATACTATCTGTCAAAGGAACGTGGGCAACGATTTTTCTTTCTGTAAAACATAATGATATTTTTTTCTGGGTTGCAACCCCATTCTAGGCTGCAACCAGATGGATAATAAAGGCACATGTAACAAATATACTATCTGTCAAAGACACGCGGGCAACGATTTTTCTTTCTGTAAGACATAAAAATATTTTTTCCTAGGATGGGAAATAAAATATAATAATATTTTTTTCTGGGGTGCAACCCCATTCTAGGTTGCAACCAGATGGATCACAAAGGCACATGCAACAAATATGCTATCTGTCAAAGGCACGTGGGCAACAATTTTTTTTCGGGGGTGGGAAGGACATAAACACAAAAACTATTTTATAACTTAAATAAGAAGTGCCCTGAAATTCAAGAAATTTTGGGATTTCAGAAGGAGTGAGGATGCCCGGTTCTAATCCCTCCCCACCTTGTTTTGCTCCAATAACAGAACTTCCATCCACCCTATAGTCACAACAGCCTTATTAAATTGCAGCTTCACCATTTTATAATAACTAAGATAATATTTTATAATAGATATTGTCACAAAATAATCAAAAAGAGCAGCAATGCTAACATATTAATATCGTAAAGGTATTACAAGCCGCTGTGATAACGTAGAAGGGACAAATAATTGACAAAGATTTCAGGGGTGTCAATACACAAAAAACGTACGGAGGGGAATAAAATATTCTTCGAAGTTTTTTTTTTGCTTTTTTATTTTATTCAATGAAGATACCAAAAAAAGGTATCTTCCAATGAAAATACCAAAAAAAGACGTTTTTTAGTATCTAGTGCAGAGCTGCACTCAGCAGCTGAGGGCGAAGAGCAATTGCACCCCTGATAGATTAAAAAAAAAAAACAGTCGTTATTATTTCGAGGATGTTACAGGAGAACCAATACTATTTCCAAAATTTTCTTCCCTCTGAGAGGTGAGAAAACTAAGATGTATAAAAACTCACTTTAGATATAATTGCTTACATTTCCTATATACATAAATGCCCACTCTTATTCAGACATACAAACTGAAGCAAAGGGGAGGGGGGGACGATAACCATTCCCCTAGATCTTTAAATACGTTTCTTGGTATCTTCATTGAAAAAAGCCCGTAAAAAACTTTAAGTTTTTTCCTTTTTTGTTGCTTCAATAATGAAAAATGATAAGATGGCAAAAATGATAAAAATAAAAAAAAGCTCCCTCTGTTTTCGTAAGTTGGCGCCTGACTATAAATAAGTAACTATAAATAGGTTAGACATTGAAAATATACGAGATTGTCTACAAATAACCTTTTCTCATGATGCTACCCCTATAAATAAAAAAAACTCGTATTAGATGTAAACAAATAGCAGAGAAAACTTAAAAAACTAGGTCCCCCTGAAAAATAAACATATTTTTCTTTACGTAAAACATCCCCTAACTGGCTACCATACAAAGTTTATTTTGAAAAGGCACCATTTGGAAGCACTTCTAATCAAGAATCACTAACTTATTTCTGGCAAGATCTATAAAATTCAGATTTCTCGGAGATA